>NC_141044.1:29635000-29940000 GCF_052040795.2 Danio rerio
ATCGGTGAAAATTAGATGATAATTTGAACGGAAAATATGTTGTTTTCAGCTCGCTGTTACATTCACCAAAACAATCCCTTCAGCGCGTCTCTCTCTTTCCGGTGGTGTTTTGATTCTCGATCCGATTCGTGAACTGACGCTTTTGAATCGAATCTTTATTTTTAACCCTATTTCTTCTGGAAAACTTTAGCTACTGATTTAACAAAATATACATTTCAGTGTCCATGTTAAGTTAAATTTACAAAATATAATTTATTTTACATAAAGAATAATACGAAATGCAAGTGTGTGCTTAAATCATTCAAATAATCATGGAATAGTAATTATAATTTATTTTAAAAGCTTACTCTATACTGTCTACAGCCAACATATTGGATAATTAAATAAATTGATTATCATCCTACATATGTCTTAACAATTATAAATCATTTAAACACTTAGAAATGAATCATTTGTTCGTAAAATAAAGCACCGACATAAACAGCGAAATGAGGCTGAATATTTTTTATTTAGTTCAATGTTTCAAAGACAGGATCCGATTCTTTAGAACAAATTGCTCTAATGAATCGATTTCCCAAATCGACTCATTAATTGTGTAACGTCAAAATGTGACCGGCTCGAAAACGGGTCCCACTGGCCCGGTTGGAGAACTGGTCCTCATGATTGTTAGTGTACTATAGTGTTGGTGTTAAAGTAATATTATCACATCAGATTTACATTTATGGTTTTATTCCATACATTTGTTACTGCATTTGTCAACAACTCAATCATGCAATACTAAGCAGTTAAACACACTACAATGAACCATTGACAGATTTATACATGTTTATAGTAATATGTTTAAGGATAGGGCACAATATTCATCATTATAGGTCTGTAAATGGTGTTTAGTAGTTATACAGTGACACTTTTAATGTTCATGCTGCTCAGCCACTTCATAACCCAGGGTGTCTCCCAGATGCTGATGGGCGAAGAAAGTTCTGGCCAGTTGATTGATCTGGTCGTAGGCCCCAATGCTGCGGAAATATTCCACATAGTTCCAGAAATCCGAGGTGGAATATGACCAGTAGGGAACAGCCGGGGGATTTTCATAGGGTACTGAGAGAGAGAGAGAGAGAGAGAGAGAGAGAGAGAGAGAGAGAGAGAGAGAGAGAGAGAGAGAGAGAGAGCAAAAATAGAGCTTGTGTATTCATTGCATTCCTGAATTGCGGATGTGTAACTGCAGAAATCATGTTAAAATGAGCCTCTTTGTCTTCTCAAACACCCCAACAATGTTAATGTAGTGAATACAATTACCAAACCAGCACAAACATGACAATCAATCCAGTAATTTGTTCAAATAAAAGCATTATAATCAGGTCTTAAATCAATGGATTACTCTATTAATATAGCACAGCAAATGGTGTGTAAACAAGTTGTAAATAATCTGTTTACCTCCTTCAGGAATGACTCTGGCATCTGTGAAAGGCGAAAAATGAAAGAAAGTGAATAAAATCTGAAATCTTCCCTAACAAAGAGCTGATTCATCCATAGAAAACTGAGGATCTCCAGAGGGATTCAGGAAATGTGTGAGTTTCCTCCTCAAATATTATTCCTGATGAACACACAGCTCAAGCCTTCATTGCATTTATATATATATATATATATATATATATATATATATATATATATATATATATATATATATATATATATATATATATATATACATATATACATATATACATATATATATATATATATAATATAATATAAATATTGCTTATATATATATATATATATATATATATATATATATATATATATATATATATATATATATATATATATATATATATATAAATGTAAAATTTTGCAGTTTTTATTTAAAAATTCTACATTTATATTTAACATAAGTTAATAAAATTTGTCATAATATATGCTATCTTTTTCCGGAAACATGACATGGCTTTGAAAACAAATATGATAATGAAAGTAATACGAGTAATTTGAACTACTTACCACTGAGATTATTTGCAAGAAAACATAGCAGAAAAACACAAAAAAACATACTCCTCTTCATTCTTGCCTGAAAAAAAAGAAGTTTATATACTAAATAAATTTTACAAGAGATGTGAGCTTGAAAAATAAGCATGCTAAACTATATTCATGCATCCATTTCATTAAAAACATATTGCCGATTGATTTGGAAATAACATTACCTCCTCGGCAGTTGATTGTATGAGGTATGTTCTTTTCTTGGAGCTGAGAAGATGTTGTGTTTCACTGGTTTTGCAGACTGGACCCCAATTTAGGAAACTTTGTCCCCTCCCAAACTAAATCTACATCATCAAAACCCACCTTAAGCATGATGCACTGTTCATACTAGTTTATCCTTCTAATTTGAAGCATCAACACACTCAAATCAGAAGACACCCACTAATATATCTATTTGTGTAGAAATACATTATCTACTATTAAATCTTGTCATGTTTACAACAGAAGTAGTTTTATCCTCGTAAGACCCAAATAATTTTTTTCTTTTCTTTTGTCTTTTATTTCCTACATCCTTTGAGATTAAAAAAACATGGTTCTACAATTTTTTTTTACATTAATTTTATTTTTAATTTTACAGCATGTCCACTGTAGTAGACCACAGGACCATTTTAGTTCGAAACGACCACCAAACTCAGACAACAAAACTGTACAGGATATAGCTGTAAAGGGATATTAATCCAATGTTAATGTAATAAAAACTAAACAAAAGCCATTTTTTTTTCCTTTTGTCTTAAAATTCCTGAAACACATTAATCTGAAAAAGAGCCGAACTCAAAAAAAGGAAGTGATGTTAATCCAAAACTAATTCAACATAAAAGCGATTTAAAACTTATTGTCATTCTCTAATAGTCTCTAATTCTCTAATTGTCAAACTCTTAAGTCAGAGTCTCCCTCAACTATAAAGTATCCTTTCTGTTTCAGTTCTGCCTCCTACAACATGCAGTCATTAATTACGTTAAGATGGTCCTGTTGTCCACTATAGTGGACATTTTAAAAAGACTGATATTTTGAAACACAAACAAGTTAACTGATTTAAGAGCTAAATGGATTGTTCCTGACACTTTATTCATTTTCTTTTCGGCTTAGTCCCTTTATTAATCTGGGGTCGCCACAGCGGAATGAACCGCCAACTCATCTACCATATGTTTTACACAGCGGATGCCGTTCCAGCTGCAACCCAGTACTGGGAAACACCCATAAACTCTCATTCGCACATATACACTACGTACAATTTAGCTTACTTTCCCGGAGATGGGTTGCAGCTGGAAGGGCATCCACTGCGTAAAAACTTGCTGGATCAGTTGGCGGTTCATTCCGCTGTGGCGACCCCAGATAAATAAAGGGATTAAGCCAACAAGAAAATGAATTAATGAATGAATTTAGCTTACCCAATTCCCCCATAGCGCATGTCTTAGGACATATGGGGGAAACTGGAGCACCAGGAGGAAACCCAGGGAGAGCAGGCAAACTCCACACAGAAATTCAACCTATTCAGCCAGGGCTTGAACCAGTGAACTTCTTGCTGTGAGGCGACAGTGCTACCCACTGTGCCACCCGACTCTAATAATTAATTATCTATTAAATACCTTCTAACTATCCTTCAATCCACTATCGGCTTTGCACATTTATCAGTTTTTAATCATTTAAAATTAAGCTAAAGTTAGTGTGAGGATGAATATGTTGATTATTTTTTTATATAAAGGTTAGACTGAACGATGATAAAATATTTTTGACATTTGTTTTTAATCAATAGACCCTTTACTTGCATTTCATATTTTTCTATAAATATAAAAGCACATTTGTCAATTGCATTTGGTGCAGACACTAATAAGATGCCTCATCCAACACATAAACATCAAAATAAGCATTTTAACATCATTTCATTTAATGTATTATTATTTCCATAGAAATCCAAACTCCACAAAGCATTTAGAAAGGCCCAGCATTTATCTATGGTATATACAGTACATATCTATTTAACTGTGTAGAACAAGACTCCAGTGTATTCACAAATAAACAACTGTTTATTAAAATTAAGGAAAGACATAGAAGAGAACTTCAAATAGCTAATGTTTGTTATTTTTGGTAGTGCAAAACTCTGTATAGAGCATATATTATGTGTTAGATTTTACGCAACACAAACATATTTATAATCATAATTCAAGCCATTTTCTCTCGTTCTCTGAAATATAAATGTATATATTAGCCTTTGCTGTTTAAATGGGATTATCACATCCTTGCTGATCTGTAGCAAACATTTTGCTCACATCGATGTTATCACGTGAGAAGATTTCTTTGGCATGATAGACGGCCTCTGCAGGCAGAAAGCGGGATCGTGACAATATCCAGGCGTAATCCACATGAAACAGCCGCAGAACATCAGTGCATGAATAAACTAGAGATATGCTGTTGTAGTCAGTGGACAGGATCCAGTATGGGGCATAAGGTGTGACTGTAAATAAAAAAAAGAGACGGTCAATTTTTGATGTTTGAAAAATGAATCACACACAATTAAATTCAATAACTTACAATAGGAGAAACTGACTCCGAGCTTAGCCGGCTCCTTTATATCCTGGATGATTGCCGTGCCTTCTGCTTTTCTGATTTTTCCTTTGCTGTTATATATAAACACACACCAATAAGCAAAGGTGACAACATATAGATTTAAAATTTGATTTGATTTGGTTAATAAATGACTCACTATGTCTGAATGTTGAGAACTTGGACGGTCTTGTCAGGTCTGAGCATGTAGTTTGCCTCAATACACTTGCCTTTCTCAAAGGATGCTGGGAGCTTTTCGATTTCATACCACTTTCCAAGATACTTGAAACGAAAAGCAAAGCCATGGTTCAATCAAAAAGGAAAATTAGCTACTAATAGATACTACTGCTTTTCAATAGATTTTTTTAAGGAAATCTACCACAGCCCTTAAAATAGCAGCAAGTTGTGACTACTTACTAGTAATAATTAAATAATATACTAGTGTCTAATATAAATAAGTGCAGGTCAACATGAATGTTGCCATCTAAAATATTGTGTGGACCAAACAAGCAGACTAGTAAAAGATGGATCTTGATTTGCTTCTGAACAAACTTAAATGAACTGAAGAAAATGTGAGTACAGCACAGGGCAAAACCCTCTAAACAAGCATAAGACACATTGTTTCAGGATGCTGTTATAACAATGCTCAATTCACAGCTGAATGCAGGCAGCGAAAACACATTCACTTTGTAGATGATTTGAATATTTGTCAATCTGATAAAATTCCAGAAAATGTTTAAATATTTTATTCATTTGTTATATAAGGGATAAAGTACATTCAGGAGCATGTTATCGCAGCATAAATCCTGACAGGCTTATCAGCTGTTGTATGTTGTATGTTTTTTTAACTGTTGTACACTCAAAAAAAAAAATGCTTGTTCAAACTACTTATTTAAAATGAGTTGAAACAACACAATTCTTATTTTTTGTGGACAAGTTAATTGTTTTATGTTAATCCAGATAAATTAGTAAACATTATTAAGTTAACTTAATCGGTTTGGGTTGAAACAGCATGAAGAAATTATGTGGAACCCAGTATTTTATTTACAATGTAAGCCAGGACTTCATTCTGTGAAAACAACCACCTGAATGTATTTTATCCAGCTTATTACTCGGCTACTTTCCACAAAACATAAAAATTAGACACAAAAAAATTATGTTTTGAGGTGTAATAGTTTATTAATTATTCAATTAAAAGCAAAGCTGACAGAAACGAAAACAGCTGTTGAAGTACGTTGCACAAACATGCGCACTATTCAGTCACAAGATGGCGCCAAACCGTCAAAAAAGGAAAACTGACAGAAACGAAACTGGCTGAATGAAGCATAGAACTACATACGTGTTATTTATTTACAAGAAGACGGTGCCAAACAGTTCAAAACAGTCAAAACTCATGCCGTGACAGACGTGCAGAATTCATACACATTTTTACTGCTTTTCTACAGTGCATGTTCAAATTTATTACAGCAGCTGCATATCACAAAACACGCAACAGTTTAGTTTCAATTTATATTTACATCTCAGTAAAATAAAATGTTGATAATGCTTACATTGCACTAATAATGTGAGAGTATGTGATTGGCCAAGGACAGAAAATAAGTAAATAACCTGTATTCAAGTGTACAGAAAACTGTTTTTCATGACTTTTCCAAATCTTTGTGGGTATTTCTGTTTTTCCCAAACTTTTCCAGTCCTGGAAAATGCCATGTCAAAAATTACATGACTTTTCCAGGTTTTCCATGACTGTATGAACCCTGTATGTGGATGTAGGCTAAGTTTATTGATATGAACCTTAAACTGTGAATGTATTTACCAACTGTCAAAGTAATTTGAAGTTCCCAGATGAGGTTGCCTTATTTAGAGGTTGTTAACTGGGAATAATACATTTTAATTGTTGCCACTGACCAATCATAAGTGAGTGTTCCAGACAGCATGTAAAAATAACTGATAACAATAGAGTGTAAAAGCAATGAGTGTGTTGTTCAGCACAATCTTGTCTAAAAATAAAAGCCTTAAGGTTAATAAATTCTTTAGATTTGGCTTTAAACATGAAAGTTAAAAAGTGAACCAGAACTAAATCCAACATTTTATTTGATTGGTCCAAACCAAACTAACCTACCTTGTCTAATTCGAAGTTAGGCTGAACCATTGGTGTTGGGCAGGGCCCCCATCGAAAGACCTGAGCGGAGACCAGGGGGAACAGAAGAGGGATGAGGAACACAATCCCGGCCTTCATCCTGACAAAACCTGTGTTGTGTGATGAGCACAAGATGCATTAGTCATTTAGATATAATGACAATGATTTGCCACAGTGTTAAATGGATATTTGTTTTCCACCGGCATGGTATAATTTGCATAACATGCCATTATCTAATTACAGTAAGGGTTGGTTTACATGCCTGGCTTTCTGTTTCTACATTCAAATATGCTGGCATGGATACACCATATATGCAAGGCTTTCTAGGCCTTTAAACTAAATGCACAAACTTTGTGTCAACATGCGGTTTAAACATGATTCTAATGTATGTGTATTCATGGACTGTATGATATTGCGAGGGAAATTTAAATTTTCAAATCATTTATTTACCCTCAAGCGGTTCTAAACTTGTTAGTGAGTTTTTTCTTCTGTTGAACACAAAAGAAGATATTTTGAAGAATGTTGGGAAATCTCAGCCCCTGACATCGATAGTAGAAACAAAAGAAAATTATGGACGTCCATTACTGTTGTTTTCCAACATTTTTCAAAATATCTTTTTTATTTTCAACATATTTTGTGTTCAACAGAAGAAGTGAACTGTTTGGAACAAGTAAAGGCTCAGTAAATAATGACAGAATTTTTCTAAAAACAATTTAACGAAATTAATCTCTTTGAAGGTTTTTGGGCACAATTGTGTTAAGCAATCTCATAACTAATTAAAATTTGGGTGAATTATTAGTTAACTCATACAGATCTGTATGATTTTCTCACACCCCAATGTTATTTAGATTAGCTGTGAGACTTTTGTGCTTACTTTCCTAATTACTGAAATTGTATGGATAAGCCACTAATTTGCAATAATGTGCTACATTTTTTTTATCTCATTCTTACCAATATTACTAGAAAAATATTATCTAATAACAAGTTGTTCTTGTCTCAAGAGAACTTGATGTGTTCTTTTCATGTCTCTCTTTGTGAAAAGCTCCTTTTACAGTTCAATTCACTAAAAAAAGAATATAGCCTATCAAGTGTGTGTGTTTTCTAAAACCAATCTTTTGTGAAGAAAGGCTGGATTTTTTAAAGTAAACCTGTCAGACTTGTTGGACTTGTTTCTATAACAATTCGCCACAAATACACATGCCACTTGTCACATGTGTACTTGCTATGTGTTATAAAAGTGTGTGTTACGAAAGCTTTCGATTATCACTTATATTTATAAAACTTGGTTTTGGGTATTACTTGGGTAGTAATAAAATTACATTACATTTACAAAAACAAAGTATCATTGGCTATTAACTAAATTTACAGCAATTCTTTTCTTAAAAATGAATTAAATTGTATTTAAAAATTAGAATAAAATCATAGGTAAAGTTATCTGCAGACAAAAAAAACTTCAGACAGTTACACAACACACAAATTAAACATTATGAATATGCACACCACATTATATACAATATTATTAGAATTATGATCAAATATCACACTACAGTAAAGGGTAATATGTGACAAAAATACGTGACAAAACAGACATAAGATCAATGCAAAGTGAATAGATACCTGTGTGTTATTGAGCGCAGAGCTGAAGGTGTTGAGTGTGTGCTGCTCCAATGACCATATGCAGGCACGGGAGGAGGACACACTAATAACAACCTGAGATTGTGTTGTAACAAGAGGCAGATGATTATGTAAATAGGAATCATGGGAGCAGAACTGCATAGATGAGGTGTGTGCTGTCAAAGTGAGCCAGTATCTGTTTATTTGGTATTTTCGATTTTGCGTAGACCTTTTGTGTTAAAACAGTGACATAATTTCACATACTAATTTGGGTCAGATGACCACAGTCACTAAACTGATGATCAGTGACATTCCCACATGCAGAAGTCAGACCCTTAATGCATCATTCTTGAGTTCTCCCTTTGCTTATTATAAACAAACGACAAGGACATGATGTATAACTAAACAGCTACGGGTATTGTTATATAAGTTGGATTACTTAATACAATTACAGACTTGCCTTTTTAATTCACTTTATGATTAATTATATGTGAAGACATGGTTGGTTTCGATTCAGGATTCCATACTAAAGTTCTTTCATACACCATTTCATCCTTAAAAATGCTGTTTTATTTCTGTGTTATAAATGTGATCATTCTTGTGCCATTCAAGAAGATTTTTGTATAGGTACTTTATATAAGTTTATTCTGTAAAATACTTTAATTAAAATAAATGTGTAAAATAGTTTCTTATATTAATTTTGTTTTACCTTATTATAGCACTTATAGAAAAACCACATGAGTTTTACAAGCGCAATCACTTGCCAAAATTACTTATGCACGTGATTTTTTTTAATAAGATAGATGAAAAGACAGAAAGACGGACGGACAGATGGACAGACAGATGGAAAGACACCATAGATGGATGGATGGATGGATGAATGGATGGATGGATGGATGGATGGATGGATGGATGGATGGATAAATGGATAGACAGACAGAAAGATGGACAGACACAATAGACAGACAGACAAACGGACGGATGGATAAAAAGACAGACAGATAGATAGATAGATAGATAGATAGATAGATAGATAGATAGATAGATAGATAGATAGATAGATAGATAGATAGATAGATAGATAGATAGATAGATAGATTTTTATTTCATTTATTAAATGTAGTGTCAATAAATCTAATGTAATAACAATATTTGAAATAGTGTGACTCAATATTGTAACAAGAATAAAAATTAATTACAAGAATAAAGTACTCAAATGAATGTTTATAAAAAGTGAACTTGTCACAGTCGTGCAATGTTATTGGCCTGAAGGATCGGTAAAATTAGGTTTTTCTCTTTTTTATTTTTATTTTTTTGAATTATAATTGAGTAGCTGTACAAGTGTGCATTTATATGCTATTATATATTAACGTTATATGAATATTCAAATTCATAAGCATACTAACATTTTAGGACGACAATGAAGTAAAATTACTGTATTTACCTCCTTGAATTCATGAGCTTTTAGGCATATCCATGTGCCCTGCTTTCTGTCTTTCTGGCTCCACCTAACGGTCATACCTGCTTTTTGCTTCAAACACCGGAAAGAATTCATACGGGAGGATGTGACGTCACCGACCAAATCCCCTTGAAGAGCTCGAAAATGGCCGTCAAAGCAAAGCGATTTTAATCTACTGTCGAAATAACGTGAGACCTGAATTTTTATTCAAAATTCAAATTCTGCTTTATAATGATTAATCCCATTATTTAATTAATTATCGGCGTTGTGTTTGTAATGCATAGACTGAACATGTGAACTGCAGCTCGCGCTCTACCGGATCGAGCATTTTCGAAATAAGAGCCCTTTGTTTTGCATGTCAAAATTACAAACATTCCTCTCTGCATTCATTCCCCGTTCACTGCATGTGGCGGTTTTAATGTACATTTTACAGCTAGAATTATTGAGATCATTCCAATATTTTGAGTAACCTATTAACGATGATAGTTTGTCAGCAAATTCGTTATTGCAGGCAACTTTTGAGCAATGGGCGGGAACTTTTATCTTAACTGATATTGTCAAGTCTGAAACTAGCGCTGGTTTTATATAACGTTAGCATTATGATGTACATGTATGTTCTCTCTCTTTTTTTAACATCTATGTGTGTTTCATTTCATTTACAGGTTTTTGGGTGTTGTTTAGACCATAAGACATTTACGTGAGGTAAGTTAATTCTTTTGGTAATATTGTTTAATGCCTACAAAATTATTGTAGCTATAATTATAAAGCTATAGTTCACTTAAAAGTAAAATGTACTCACTTCCAAGTGGATACAATTTTATTATATGTTTTTTTTTCTGTTGCACACGAAATGCATTTGAATATCATCTGGTGGATTTTATTTTTAATTTCTACAGACATTATAAGTTGGCCCACACGGAATCTGCGCAAGCAGAAACACGCAGATTTTTAGGCCATCATTGAGCCTTTTATTTACTTGTATAAATTTATATTTATTCAGTTTTTAAGTTCATTCATTCGTTTTCTTTTTGGCTTAGTCCCTTTATTCATCAGGGGTTGCCACAGCAGAATGAACCGCCAACTTATCCAGCAAATGTATAAGTTGCAGTGGATGCCTTTCTGGCTGCAACCCGTCACTGGGAAACATCTATGCACACTCATTCACTAATTTAGTTCACCCAGTTCACCTAAACCACATGTATTTAGACTTGTGGAAGTTTGTAAATTAATTTCAGTAATATTATTGACTAATATTTGGGGACAAATATTTACTTTATTTGGAGGTCTGCCAGCGAATTCTGTTAAGATTTTCCAATATATTCAAAACTCAGCTGCTTGCGTGTTAACTCATACCTCATCTCGTTCTCATATTACCCCTGTATTACACTGGTTTCCCGTTAAGTCACGCATCGTTTTTAAAACCTTGATTTTTAATATTCAATGCATCCAGAAAGTATTCATAGTGCTTAACTTTTTCCAATTTTTTGATGTTACAGCCTTTTCCTAAATTGATAAATTCCTTTATTTCCTTAAAATTCTACCCACAATACCCCATAATGACAATGTGAAATAAGATTTTTGAAATTGTTGCAAATTTATTAATCATAAAAACCTGAAAAATCACATGTACATAAGTATTCAGGTACATTCTGGCTGTTTCTCAATTCCAAGAAACAGAGAACAGACTTGTGTTCTTGTGGAGACCGGTCTTGCCAGGTGTCCTTGGAAGAACAGACCCGGGAGACAATGAGGACAGAGAATGCATCCTATGAGAAATGAGAGGTTTTTTATTTTTAATAAATTTGCAACAATTTCAAAAAATATTTTTTCACATTGTCATTATGGGATATTGTGTGTAGACTTTTGAGCAAATAAATTAATATTATCCATTTTGTAATAAGGCTGTAACAAAAAGTGAAGCGCTATGAATACTTTCCGGATGTGGATGCACTGTATAAAGCGGTTCATGGTTTTGCTCCTGATTATATATGTGATCTGATATGCTCTGGAATGCTCTTCCTACAAACATCAGGAATGCCAGTTTCCTGGACTGTTTCTTAAAACTCTAAATGATAGCCTCAAAATAATTCTGCATAAATCCGCAGATTTTTTACAAAATCTGCAGATTTATGCGGTATTGTATTGGGAGATGATTTTTTTACAATACAGTTTGTAGAGTAATCGTATCTGTCTTTTAGTAGATCTATTAGATAAGAGACTTGCTTTGTTTATCAATTAAGTGGATCTATCTGGATTTGCATTTGTAAACATTAAATAAAACTTTTTTTTTTTTTGTATATTAAGTTTTTGGTTTTGATACTCCCAAACTCATTCCACATAAATCCGCAGATTTTTCTTTTTTTTTTACAAAATTCTGCACAGAAATAGCAAAAAGTGTCAGCAGATTCTGTTTGGCCCTAATTAAGATGTTCTTGATATTGCAGGTTTTGCCTCTACACGTCATGCCACATATCACTCACAGTGAGTTTCTTCTGGAGCAGCTGAAGAGGCAACGCGAGAGAAGCTTTCTGTGTGACTGCACAGTATCCATAGGTCAGGCTCAGTATCGAGCACATCACAATGTTCTGGCAGCCTTTAGTGAATATTTCTCCACACAGTCTGTTGATGCTGGAAGAGAGGATCCCACCATAACTTTGGACCCTGAGAGCGTGAGCAGTGCCATCTTTGAAAAACTACTGACTTACATTTACACCGGAGATCTGAATATGGACAGGTGAGTTTGGGGAAATTTATCTTCATGGTTATACAGTGCACAATGTTTATATAGACATTAAAATAATTTTAAGATATAATTTCAATATGTGTTGGTGTAGTTTTATCAATTTGCAAACTTGTAAAATAATGAAACTTATTTTTTATTTTACAGATTATATAGTTTTACAGTATAAGTATAGATTTAAAAATTTATATTTACTAGTGGATATTAATCTGACACTGTGTTGTAGTTTTCTTCACTTGTAAATATTCTATTTAATTAGCACAGGTTTACTTTCACCTTTATATATTGTACTGTAATATTAGCTATAGTGAACTGATAAAATGTAGTAAATACTTTAGTATACTTTACTTTTTACTATAGTAGTGTAATTTACACTATACTGAATCATTTATTGCATTATCATGGGAACTATAAAATTACTTCACCAGAATAATTCAAGTACTTTACTTTAGTATGGTTCAAAAAGACTGTAGCATTTACTATAAATTACAATAGTACTTAAAGTGGGGAAAAATACTCCCTATTTACCCTAAATTGTAATGCAGTACTGAATATTTTGTTTCTATTTGGTTATTGCATTATCATAGGAACTATAAAACTTACTTCAATGCATTTATTTAAGTACTTTACTATATTATGGTTAAAAAATACTATAGTATTTACTATAAATTACAATAGTACTTTTTAAAGTGGGGAAAAATACCCCATATTTACCCTAAATCATAGTGCAGTATGGAATATTTAGTTTCTATTTGGTTATTGCATTACCATAAGAACAATAAAACTACTTTAGCACATTGAATACTTTCCTATAGTGTGGATCAAAACAACTATAGCATTAACTATAAATTAATAAAGTAATATACGAAAGTGGGGGAAAATACCTCCTATTTACCCTAAATTGTAGTGCAGTACTAATGATTTTGTATTTGTTTGGTTATTGCATTACCATAAGAACCATTAAGCTTACATCAATTGGTTAATTCAAGTACTTTACTGTTGTATGGTTCAAAAAGACTGTAGCATTTACTATAAACTATAATACGTTTTAAAGTAGGGAAAATACTTCCTATTTACCCTAAATCTTAGTGCATTACTGAATATTTTGTTTTTATTTGGTTATTGCATCGTCATAGTAACTATAAAAACTTACTTCAACGCATTATTTCAAGTACTTTACTATAGTAGGTTTCAAAACACTGTAGTATTTACTATAAATTACTATAATATTTGTTATATAGGGAAAATTATTACCTATTTACCCCAAATCTTAATACAGTACTAAATAATTTGTTTAGTACTGTATTGATATAACATTTTATAATTATATCATAATATTATACATATAATATATGCACAATATTTATATTAGCTGTCAAAAGTTTGTCTTAAAATATCTCAAGAGAATGCTTTAACTCAATTTAAAAAAAAGGGTTTCAAAACTGTAATAATATTTTACAATATAACTTTTTTTACTACATTTTGATCAAACAAATGCTTTTTTGGACATACGAAGATTCAAAAGCATAAAACAAACCAAAACTATCTAAACATTTAACTGCTTCTATGTAAAATATTAATAATTATTTGTGCTTCATTGTCTGCAGAGAAGAAATCGAAAGCGTTCAGAAAGCTGCATCTTATCTTGGGATGCCTGAGGTTGTGGCTCGCTGCACTTTATCTCAAGATAACATAAAAAATGTTGGATCGCCCATGAGACAAGCGGAATACGAGGATCCACGATCTCCTCTAAGCCCAGATGACTATGAGCCTTTAGAGCCGATCTCGGAGGTGGAGGAGCGAGAGCTGCTGCGAGAAGACAGAGCAGGCGACGATCTCGTGTCAATGGATGAAGCCCAGTCGTCCAGCGACCAAACCCCTCAGAGAGTTGGAAAGAGAGGGAGGAAACCTAAAACCAGGCTGTACGAGGATGAGTTTGAGGTTGAAACCATCAGCGCTCAGAGCGGCAGAGGAAGAGGTCGAGGAAGGCCGAGAGGACGGCCAAGAGTCAGGCCTTTGAGTTCTGATTCCACTGATCAATCGCCAGCACATCAAGCTATGAGTCCAAACGGCAGCTCAACAAGCAGAGGATCCGGGAGACCAAGAGGTCGTCCCAGGGTTAGACCACTGTCCACCGCTAATGAAGACCCTCGCAATGTTGAAGATGATCCAGCAGCAAATAAAGATCAAGAAGTTGAAAAAGGAAATGAAGAACAAAAAAAGGAGACTGGTGAAAAAGATGACGGTAAGAATGACACAGATAACCCAGAAGAAGTCACAGCTTTCAAACGAGGCAGAGGAAGACCACGAATTAAACCGGTATCTACTGAAGACCAAAATACAAACTCTGAGAACGTGACAACAAATGCTGAAGACGGATCAGAACCGGCGAAGACGAAAGACAGCGAAGGTACGGGCCGTAAAAGAGGAAGACCACGAAGCAAGCCCGTTTCTTCTGAAGATCCTGAATCTGTTATTTCAGTGGAGATCAGCGGAGAAGAAGCTGGCGAAGAAACCAGTCAGGATGCTGAGAAACACACTGAAGAAGGAACCGAAGATTCAGAGTCCAATCCTGGCAACAGCGTCCGCATCAGCAAAAGAAAGAGGATCTTAAGTCGAAAGCTGAAAGAGAGCCAAGCAGGTGATGAGGAGGAGGAGGAAGAGGAGATGGATGACGAGTTTGAGAATGATAATGAGGACTGGGCAGGGGAAGAGGAAGTGAAACCGGTGCAGGACAAACACAGGCCTATTTGTAACATCTGTGGGAACCTGTTTTCTGAGATGAGCAGTTTGCGGAGGCACATGCGCATTCACAAGGGCCTTAAACCCTATCAGTGCACGCTCTGCACGCGCTCCTTCAGACAGGGCAACCAGCTGAAGACACACATGCGCATACACACAGGTACGGCTCTAACTTGAAGAAGCTTCAACAATTCAACTGTATAGTTTTGTCTGGTTTAGACCAGTCATGGATTTAAAAAAAATGACTGTTAAACCACCAGTATGTGATGGCAATTTGTTGTCTTACAGGGATAGTTCACCCAAAACTGAAAATGTTGTCATTATTCACTCACTTTTAACTTGTTACAAATCTGTTTGAGTTTCTTTCTTCTGTTAAACACAAATGAAGATATTTTGAAAAACGTTGTAAACCTGCAACTATTAACTTTCATAGTAGGAAGAACAAACACTATGTAAGTTAATGGTTCCAACATTCTACAAAATATCTTCTTTTGTGTTCAACAGAAGAAACTCAAAGATTTGGATGAACTATCCTTTTAATGAGTGATTCATTGAATGATTCAAATTATTTGCTGAAAACAACTGATTCATTTAGAAACTGTGCAAGTTGCTGTCTTTGATCATTGATTCACATCATCGATTCAAAAAGAGAAAGCAAACACATCAGTGGTCCGAGATGCAAAAATGTTGTGCTCCAGCTTTGTTTTCATTGGCAAAACAGAACCTAATATTGTGGGTAAAATGTTATTTATTCAAAATGAACCTTTGTTTATCTGCTTAATCATTGAGTTAATGCTTAATGATAATGTTCTTGAAAATGTCACACTTCAGGATAATTATTAACTATATCATTTCTTATCAAAAACAAAAGCCCACGCAGAGATTTTGTATTATAACTTCAGTTATAGGGTCATTTGAAATCTAGTATAACTTTATCGCACAGCGAATGCTTTTAATCTCTGAAGTGTTTGTTTTTTCAAAGTGAGTGACAAACTCGATCATTTAAAGTTTTGCTTATAATAATAAAAATAATACATTTTAATTATACTGCGCTTTTCTCAGACCCAATGCGCTATAAGGTAGTATCAAAGCAGAGCAATAAAAAAACAGTAAAAAAAAAAAAAACACCACAATAAAATTTAATTATTAAATTTACCAAAATAATCAATCTAAGTTAAAAGCAATGGTAAAAGGTGAGTCTTGAAGTTTCTTAAAACAATCAAGAAAAGTGGCATTCCCTATTCTGATGGGTAGACCATTTTGTAGCCTAGGCGCACACTGTACGTAAAACTTCGACTACCCATGGTTTTTAGTTTACAGCATGGCTGATATAGCATAGGTCCAGATGCAGAACGAAGACTGTGGGTGGGAGTGGTGAGAGTTATCAGGTCAAAAGTTAAATGCTTTATATGTTAAAACTAGGGTCTTAAAATCAAAACGCAACTTACCAGGAAGCCAGTGAAGTTGCTTAAGTACAGGGGTGATATGTTGGCTTGAGGAAGTGTGTGTCAACCTGTGCTGCGAAATTTTGAATACACTGTAAACATTTAAGAGAGCTTGTTGGTAGATCCCCAAAGAATGAGTTACAGAAATCAAGACGTGATGTGATAAAGCCTTTCTGCATCCGGTCCTGTTAAAAAAGGTCTAATCTGCGCAATGTTACATAGGTGAAAGTCTTTGAAGTGTGAGTTAAAACTGAGCTGCGCATCAAAAAGTACCTGGGTAGAGGGAGTTCATCAACAACTGTTTAAGGTGCTATTTATTACTGTGATTCGGTTGTTTGATGCATATTTTTTGTGGCATTTTTAAATGTTTACCCTGTGAAAGTGATAGTTGTATATTAAATGTAATTTAGTGGTTGAAATTGTTTTCCTCTGTAGAATATTACTTTAAACATTTATCATTTTCCATAAATTTGCTTATATATTTATGTATACTGTAAAAAATTTTGGGTTCCACATAGCGGTGTGTGATTTTGGGTAAATATCTAATTGCAAGATTTATATATATATATATATATATATATATATATATATATATATATATATATATATATATATATATATATATATATATATATATATATATATATATATATATATATATATATAAATTTAGAGATTAGCAATTTAGGTTTGATTTGCGATTTAATTTTGTTGTCAAGCTTCAGCTCAATAATCTTTATCTTAGCTTCTTACTTCTAAAATGCTGTGAGTTAGTTTAAAAAAGGAATTTAAAAAATTTTAACTTAAGCATTTATTCAAGTTTGTTTTTAAAAATTCAGAAATGAAACGCTCATTTTTCACTAGAGCAAACAGTCAACACAAATAGAATTTATACTACCTTTCTGTAAACATGCTGAACTCAAATTAGGGAGATAGTGCAGCTTAGTATAAAAACAAAAAATAATGATTATAATAATACAGAACACTCAACAAGATACAATACTGTTGCTTGCTATTAGATTGAGTGTCACTGGCAATTCTTTCAATTGAATATAGCAAAACACCTTTATAGCAAGCCTGTGGTGCTTTTTTAGGTGCTGGTTGTTGTATGTCCTTGTGCTGTGGCAACATTTCTTACAAATTACCCGTTTTGTTTAGAGTCTGTGACTTTAAAATCAAAATATTCCAAAATTACCGATGTACTGTTTTGTTTTTAAATAAAATTGTCTTTTAATGCTTCTGAAGCGGCAAATGCCACCATCTTACTCGTAAGCGATGTCCTGTTTGTGTTTTTTATTGTGGGCGTTCCACATAGTTTGGTTGTGCAATTCTGATTGGGTAGTACGAAACTGTGCTCACTCAATTGGTTAGTAAGTCTATCATACACAGTGGGCAGTCACGCATTTGCTCCGGGCGGGGAAATTAATTAATAAATGTTTCATATTGCAGCCTCTTGCGATTAGCTAATCGCAAGTTTTAAATTGCGATTCAATTCCGATTAATCGCACAGCCCTAGTTCTCCACAATTAAGTTGTTCCAAAACAAGCGTAAGAATTGTGTCGTTTCAGCTAGCATTTTAGATAACAACAAGCAGCAAAAGTAATTTTTTGAGTGTAGAGTGATGCATGTTCTGTGCTGTTTTCAGGAGAGAAGCCCTTCACCTGTACGTCCTGCGATGCGCGGTTTGCTCAGAAGTGTCAGCTGGTCTATCACTGCCGCATGCATCATGGAGAAGAGAAGCCGTATAAATGTGAATTCTGTGGAGCAGCTTTTGCCACATCTAGCAATCTGAAAATTCACATACGGTATGTGTGAAAATAATTCATAAACAACTTATTGAGTTGTATTCCAAGTTATTTTGTCAGAATGTAGTCTACTGGATAATCTGGTTTGCACACATATCAATAATAAATAAATTAGTGGAATAAAACGCTTGTATGAAGATGTGGTTTTTGCTGTTTTCTCTCAGGAAGCACAGTGGTGAGAAGCCGTATGAATGTGGAGAATGTGGGAAGCGCTTCACTCAGGCCAGCACTCTAATGTATCACAAGCGGCGACACACTGGAGAAAAACCATACATCTGTGACACCTGCGGCATGGCCTTCGCGGTGTCCAGCTCACTCATCGCACACAACAGGAAACACACGGGTGGGTTTGTGGTGAATTCAGAAAAAAGTCATTTACTAACTAAAAACTAAAATCATTTAATACTGTATCGACACCCCTGGCTGTTTTTAAATGATGCATACATTTATGTTTTAGGTGTGACTCCGTATATATGCTTGGATTGCGGAAAGCCTTGCCTAACTGCAGGTGAACTTCGGAAACATATGGATGTCCACAATGGTAAATTTGGTTTTCTTTTTGTTGACTTTTCGAAATGAGAAAAGAATTAATGATATTTTGAAAGAAAATCTCAATTGTGTTCTTGTTTAATACACCTTTCTGTGGTTTAGTTAGTTAAATATGGACCTATTCCACTGCGTGGTACAGTATGGTATGGTACGGCTCTGTAAGCTTTTATCGTTTCCACTGTCCAAAGGTACCTAAAAGCGAACCCTTTTGAAAGGGTACCTAGCACAACAAATTGGTACCCTGTGCCTTGTTATTATTTTCTAGGCTATATAAAGCATGAGCGGCTTCGCATTCTGCAGAGAGCTCACCGCGCGTCTATATTTAAATAACAAACTTTCTTGAGCTCATATTAATTAACATGCGCGTGATTATAAAGTGCTTCTGACGTCCGATCCTTTCAGAAACAGACAAACGCGAGAGTGAAACGTGAAAAAACAAAGGAGCAAATGATTTTTTGACAATGCTTTCTAACAAGAGGCTACATGTGCTGCTGAAGATTACACAGATGAGAGGTTTGCCCTGACTGTGGGCTATAAGTTGTGTGTTTTTCAACCTAAATAAGGACTAAATGTATGCTGTGTGTAGTTTTTCTGTAATTGGTAACATATCGGTGACTGTAAGGGTCTGTATGTGTTTATATATGTTGCATTTATTTATTTCATATAATCGCAGACTTTACAGTAGGCTATTTCACACATCATTGATCTGCAGTTATAATTAAATCATGTTCATAAAAGTTAGTAACAAACATTTATACACAAGTATTTATGTGTATATAAAGCATCTGTTTTGTAAGAAGAGCTTCTCGTATAATATGTGAACGACCAATACAGATTTACTTTGACATTTCCTCGAGCGAGAATGACGTCGACTGAAACTGTTGTACACCACTTCCACCATTGGTACTCTTTTGTCTGTGGAAACACAAGCCTGATAAAGGTGACCCGTACTGTACTGTACTGTACCACTCTGTAGAAAAAGGCCAGTAGATACACTACAGGCTTTTTAGTAGCACCACTGATTTACAAAGGATGTACCGGGTAAAAATGCGTTTTCCCATTTTAAAATATGTTTTTTTTTTATCTTGCAATTTTAAGAAATAAAAGTAAAAATCCACCTTTTAAATATTTTGATTACAGTTTAATATAAAACAAAAATATGTTTTCCAGCATATATTTTGTGATTTAAAAAATAATATTGGAAAAAAAAGAAAAGAAAAAAGTAGTAAAAAATTTTCAAGATATTAAATTGATCTTCAGAAAGATTGTTCAGTCAGGAAAAAAGTTAAAATCTATACAAAAACACATGTTTTTTTCTCTTGTAGGAGCAAGAAAAGTAATTTGTAATCTGTGTGGAATCATATTTTCAGACATATACAGCTTGAAGAAGCACAGCATCTTGAAACACAATGGTAAGTGTTAAATACTTTCTTTCCTGTTCTTTCTTTGTCCATCATTCTCTCCACAGTATAACCATCAAATAATTAAAGACTTGAATTGACATATTACTCTGAATCAGGGGTGTCCAAACTCAGTCCTGGAGGGCCATTGTCCTGCATATTTTAGTTCCAACCTCAATTAAACACACCTGAACCAGCTAATCAAGCTCTTTCTAGGTATACTAGAAACTTCAAGGGAGGTATGTTGAAGGAAGTTGGAGCTGAACTATGCAGGACACCGACCTTTCAGGACCGAGTTTGGCCACCCTTGCTTTAAATAGACCATCCTTAAAAGTTCTCAGAATAAGTCTTTGTGCATCAATATTACGGGTGTGTTATATAGTACTGTACTGAATTGAATACAAAGAGAAAATAATCTGGGAAAACAAAAAAAAAAAACACAACTCAAAAGGGATTTTATCACAGATAAGTTTATAATGCTAGAGCCCATTTAAAGGGCTAGTTAACCCAATTCTGTCATCATTTACTAATCCTTGATGTTTTTTAAACCTGTATCTCAACACAAATCAAATTATTATGAAACGGGGTGACACGGTAGCGCAGTGGTTAGCACTGTCGCCTCACAGCAAGAAGGTCGCTGGTTCGAGCCCAGCTGGGTCAGTTGGCATTTCTGTTTGGAGTTTGCATGTTCTCCCCTTGTTTGTGTGGGTTTCCTCCGGGTGCTCTGGTTTTCTCTTACAGTCCAAAGACATGCATAAGTGAATTAAACAAACTAAATTGTCCGTAGTGTCATTGTGTGTATGGATGTTTCCCAGTACTGGGTTGCAGCTGGAAGAGCATCTGCTGTGTAAAACATGCTGGATAAGTTAGCGGTTCATTCCGCTGTGGTGACGTGCTGTGGAGAACATGCAAACTCCAAACAGAAATTGACTTTCATAGTATTTGTTTTATTATGGCCTTTTTTCCTACATTCTACATTCAACATTCTAAAAATGTTCTTCTTTTTTTACCATACAATGTGATGGTATTATTCTCCTCACAGATTAACCATCAAATATTAAAAGACATATTGTTAACATTACATATTATTACATATTACTTTAAACAGACCAGGCATAACCCTCAAAAACTTTTTAAAATGTTACAGATGTTTTAAGTATTACAGTACTGTACTGAATACAAAGAGAAAATAATCTGGAGCAACAAAAAAATTAAAAGCATAACTCAAAAGAGAATTGGCTACATATAAGTTTATAATGCTAATACCAATTTAAAGGGCTAGTTTACCCAAAAATTACAATTCATTTAACATTTACTCGCTCTTGACATTTTCCAAACCAGTTTGTTTAACACAAAATAAATAAAACATATGAAATGGGTAAATATTGACTTTTATATTATTTGTTCTATTATGGATATCAGTGTTGTCTTTTTTTCAGCATTCTTCATTATCTTCTTTTGTGTTCTACAGAACAAAAAAAAAACTCAAACTGATTTAGAACAATTTAAAGATGAGTAAATGATGACAATATAGTCATTTTTGGGTGAACTATTAATTTAACATTTTTCAGTTCATATTTAATTAATGTTGTTGTTGTTGTTGTTCTTTCACCCAAACTTATTTTGACAAAATATACATATCATATTTTTTATCTAAACACAAAAACTGGTTAAAAAAGCAAGCCTAATGTTATTTTCATAATAGATAAAAATGCATGAAGCCAAACATACCCCTCAACCAATTTTCACTACAGTTGAAATAAGAATTATTAACCCCCTTGAATTATTAGCCCCCCTTTTTATTTTTTCTCCAATTTATTTTTAACTGAGAGATTTCTAAAGCATATTTCTAAACATAATAGTTTTAATAACTCTTTTCTAATAACTGATTTATTTTATCTTTGCCATGATGACAGTAAATAATATTTTACTAGATATTTTTCAAGGCACTTCTATACAGCTTAAAGTGACATTAAAAAGCTTAACTAGGTTAATTAGGTTAACTAGGCAGGTTAGGGTAATTAGGCAAACTATTGTATAACGGTGGTTTGTTCTGTAGACAATCAAAATAAAAAATAGCTTAAAGGGGCAAATAATTTTGACCTTTAAATAGTTCTTAAAAAAATTAAAAACTGCTTTTTATTCTAGCTGAAATAAAACAAAAGACTTTTTCCAAGTGAAAAAAATATTATCAGACAAACTATGAAAATTTCCTTGCTCTTTTAAACATTTGGAAAAATTTAAAAAAGAAAAGAAAAAATAATTTAGGGGGGCTAATAATTCTAACTTCAACTGTATATATGCATTATTTGTAGCGCAGCTTTATTATTAAAATGATTAAACTCCTTTTTACAAAATGTAAAAAAAAATGTGTTTCTGGTGTTCCTAGAGTGTGTATGTGGAGTTCCAGCTCAAAATATCCCACAAATAATGTTTTAACTCTTTGAAACTGCCCCCTACAGGCTTTGATCCTAATTGTGCCATTTTGGTGACTGTGGCTTTAAATTCAAATGAGATTGTGCTCGTTTCAAAAAGTGGGTGGAGCTACAAATGTGTCAGCATAGTGGCAGATTCAAAACAGGACTAACATCCTATGCTAATGAGGGAGAGACTAATGGGTGGGGCTTTCCCCCTATAATGACACGGGAGAATGTCAATCAAAGTATTCTGTTGACTGATTTAATCAAGTGTGAATATAAAAAATTTAATTAATACCTTTTTACCATTAGAAGCTGGTTATATTCACACACTTTCAACACGCTCTATAAAAGCTTTTTTTTTTTTTTTTTTTTTTTTTGCATAAAATGTCCCCTTAAGTTTTTTTTAAAAGACATTCAACCCATATCTGTAACTAAAGTAATATATCCAATCTAAATATATATTTTTAAAATCATTTTGCAGTCGTTCCAGAACTAGAGACGACTCAGACTTCCAAAACCGACCCGACGCAGTGTCCCCTCAACATCCCGATTGACCATCAGGGCCTGATCGCGCGTGTTCGTTCAGCTCTTGTCGATTCACAAGACCACGAAATTCAGATGGAGCCTCCACTGCCTATATTGCCTCCAGAAACGTCTCTCATCATCCAGCAGTCGGCAGAGCCTCAGATGATCATCCAACATGCAGACGGCAGCGAGCCCTCTATGATCTTCCAGCACGCAGAGGCATCTGAAGCTCCAATGCTCATCCAGCACGGAGAACCCGGAGAGCAGGTGAGCTACGTGGTGGAGCAGTACGAGATCCCAGCCACCGCCGAGATGGAGCACACGCAGATCGTCATCGTTCAGACCATCGATTAAATAAATAAACGTCAGCTTTTACTTCCGTTTTAAATCTGTGTTCTCCATCCGTCTTGTTTTCTAAGCTTGTGAATGATAAACTCTTTTGAGAGTGTGTGGAAATGAGATTCTCTCTTTTTTTTTCCATTCAGAACATAATTTGGATCACTTATACACACTCGGAAATAAAGATCAAAAATTGGACACCTTCACAGCAGTGTTTCTCAACCCTGTTCCTAAAAGCACACCGACAGTACATATTTTGGATGTCTCCTTTATATAATCCATTCATTTAAGGTTTTGGAGTCTCTACTAATGTTCTGTTGAGTTGATTCAGGTGTGTTTGATTAGGGAGGGGTTGAATATGTGTACTGTTGGTGTGTCTTTAGGAACAGGGTTGGGAAACACTGCTTTAGAACAGTGTTTCTCAACCATGTTCCTGGAAGCCCACCAACACTGCATGTTTTGGATGTCTCCTTTATCTGTCACACCCATTACAGGTCTCTCAGTTTCTGCTAATGAGCTGATAATCTGTGTGGTTGGTTAAGGAGACATGGAAAATGTGCAGAGCTGGTGGTCCTCCAGGAACGTGGTAGAGAAACACTGCTTTAGAATACACTTTTGTACCTTTAAGTTACTATAAGGTACACATTTGTACTTTTTGAGTGTTGAAATGTACCTTTAGGGACTTGTTAGGAACAAAATTGTACAGTGACAGATTTTGCACCTTTATTTCTGAGAGACAGATGTGTTTTCTGAAATGAAGGGAAGGCCAGATTTGGGTTAAGCTATAATTATAAAAGCAAAAGCATTTCGGTTTTGTATGTTTGAAAAGGCTTTTTGTATTTAATTGAAAAGACAGTACATCTATATGCTTTACAGGTCCTCCAGATGTTTTCAACTGTGTCTTTTAGAAGTATGATATGTAAATAGCTATAATGTTATATATATATTTGACCCAGTGTCTGACCTGTTTCATAATGATGTGAAATCATTCGGATGCTCTAACAAACTGGGCAACTTTTTATAATAAATCATCTCACGTATGACGTAATTGTTGTGGCTGATGTATATTTGAAAGTAATGGATTAAATGGCGTTATTGAAGACCAATGGTAAGTCATTCTCAAGATTTAGTGTTCGTTTCTTCATAAAATGGTGATGATAATACATAAATGGGTAAGTTTCCGGTCTCCTTGTAGGTTCTTGTTTGTTTTTGGGGGTTTTTAACTTTATATAAAAAATTGATCCACTGAGTATAAATAAACAGTAACAAATATTTTTATTTATTTATTTGATTTTGACCATTTAAATTCAAAAACAGTCTATTCCTTGTTATTTGTACGTACTGATATATTTTAAATATGTTAGCAAGCTGTTTACTATTGTTTTATTATAAGTGCAATGCTACTTTCAAGGCGGCTTCTCCCCAAATGATTTTTTATTTAGTCATTCTTTTCAGTTTTAAAAATCATATTTCACTCCTATTTCTATATACATTTGTTAACGATACAATTTACAAAAGTGATTTTATAGGCACTGAAAGCATTTTACAATCAAATCCAGTTAAATCCAGTTAATTAAAAATTAAAAAAAATAAAATAAAATATATATATATATATATGTATATATATATATATATATATATATATATATATATATATATATATATATATATGTGTGTGTGTATATGTGTGTGTATGTATGTATGTATGTATGTATATATATATATATATATATATATATATATATATATATATATATATGTGTGTGTGTGTGTGTGTGTGTGTGTGTGTGTATATACGTAAAAATGAAACTGAAAACTTATTCTGATCTGTAGTCTACTTTAAATATTTATTATAATAAGTGATCATACTATTTATTATATTTTTTGATAACATCTTGCTGGCAAATAGGTCAACGGCATTGATTTAAAGGACACCCTGCTAAAAAAAAAAATAGCTTAAACTAGATTTTAGCTGGTCGACCAGCCTGGTTTTAGAGGGTTTTTGGCCATTTCCAGCCTGGTCTTAGTTGGTCAGGCTGAAAATGAGCAGCTATGTCCATCTTAAACCAGGCAGGTCAAGCTGGTTTCAGCTGAAACCAGCCTGGAAATGGCCAAAAATCAGGCTGGTTGACCAGCTAAAACCTGGTTTAAGCTGGCTTAAAATCAGCCTGGTTTTAGAGGGGTTTTTGGTCTTCTCCCAGTCTGACCAGCCAAATCAAGGCTATAAATGTCTAAAACCAGCCAACCAGCTTAGGCTGGTTTAAGCTATTTTTTTCAACAGGGTTGTGTCAAAATATAAAGATTTAAAATAACTAATTAGTATTTAGGGTTTCTCAACAAATGATTTTTTATTATGTCTGTTAATTCTTTCTGTATTTAAATTGCTGTTGTTCAGAATGGTAAATCGCGGTAAATTGTTAAGAAAACCCAAATTCTCATGGGCCTGAAGATGTCGCCATTGTGCAGATGAGCTTTATTTGAGCATCTGTTGGCAAAACTACAGCCTGTTGCCATGACAGCTCAAAGCGTTAAACATGGAGGACTTGATGGAGCGATATTTATCTGTATGCGCTGAGCTTCAGCAGCCCACACATGCCTCTGTTCTGGAAGTCTTGGGGAACAACAAAAGCAGGTTGGTTTGAAAAGTGTGTAAATATGTAAAGTGTGAGCAGTCATTTCGACTTTGTTGCGAAATTGTACTTTATTTTGCAGTGATTGCTGTCTCAAACTCGCCGGTAATGATCAACCTGGAGCCAGACTGACAGATGACGATATGCTGGTCTTGACAAAAACACTCGAAGGAAATTCAGCTATAAAAGGTAAATATTAACTCTTCCTACTCAGTTCAGGTTGACATGAAGATCATAAACTACTACAAATATGTACAACACAGTAAAAATAGGTAAATTCCGACATTTTCATTCGCAATTCTTTTTACTTTTTATGCCTGTGAGGAAAAAATGTAAACATTATGAGGTAAAAACAAAATTATAAGGAGTTCATCTTGCCATTCTGACTTTAAGTTTCAAAGTTTATCTCACAGATTTTCCCACAACTGTCAGTTTTAAAGACGAAATGGCAAAATGTAAACAGATTATAGACATTTGTCCCAGAATTATTCTGAAGTTTTGTTATAGTATGATTTGATGTCAGTGGTGTAACACATTACAAATACTCAAACTTGTAATTGAGTAGTTTTTCCTCAGAAGTTGTAATTTAATAAGTAGATTTAAAAATGTGTACTTTTACTTTTCCTTGAGTACATTTTTAGTGCAGTATTTTTACTTTCACTCCACTACTTTCCTTCAACCTGCAGTCACTACTTTATTTTTTCTTGCCTATGGGGATTAAAAAAATCAGTCATGTGATTCCTGTCCAGTTAATCATATGGAAGGTAAATTGCATCATAATGAACTACCTCAAGACACGGGCGATTTATAATTGCAGCAAACTGTTTGTAAGCAATAAATGTGTCCAAGAAGATGTCCAAAATCTTTACACACATTGACTCAGAGACTGTTTAGAGGCATGTCACTGATGAGAAGATGATGGATGTTTTTGAAATGGCCTTAAACACCCAGCAGGCACAGGACATCAACATGACGTCAGATTGACATTGCAACCTAACATTGTGGGGACATTGCATTTTGTTTGTAAAAGGGAAATTGTGTTGACATTAGAACCCAATGTCAGGCTGACAACGTTGCAACCTAAAATCAACTAAATATCAATGGGTAACTACTATGATGTCTATCAGATGTTGGATTTTGGGTGCCAAACCAGACTAATAATTGTCAGTATTTGATTTCAATATATGATGTTGGCTTAAGATGCTGGCTCGATGTTTAATTTTGGTCATTTTCTAATACAATCTAAAATTAACCAAATATCAACGTCATTTATTGTCATTATTGGACATCTAAATAATGTTGTGCTTAGATGCTGGCTAGACTTTGAATTTTGGTCACCTGACATCACAAACTAAATCTAACCTTATATTAATGTCTTATGACATTGTGTGCCTGCTGGGCTATAACTAAATGCACTACAGGATGTTACGTTTACACACATCCAGCAAAAAAAGCATCAGTATTTTACAGCATAATACTTACTACTCTTGAGTACTTTTAAAAGGGCTACTTTTGACTCACACTACATTTTTAGGCAAGTAATGTTACTTTAACTTAAGTGAGATTTTTCAGTTCCCTTTCCAACACTGCTTGAAGAAAGAATGTATATGAAAGTCTGACAAACAAACGTACAAGACTTAAATGAGGGAAATATTTCAAATTCCATGTAGCAATGTAAACAACAATCAAATTAAAAAAGGCACATACAATAAAACTGTTTATTTAAAGCTGTGGTCACCAAACTTGTTCCTGGAGGGCCGGTGTACTGCAGATTTTAGCTCCAAACCTAATCAAATGCACCTGAACAAGCTAATCAAGGTCTTACTAGGTATACTTGAAACACCCAGGCAGGTGTGTTGAGGCAAGTTGGAGATAAACCTTGCCGGGACACTGGCCCTCCAGGACCGAGATTGGTGACCCCTGATTTAAAGTGATTGAAAAACAATATATTTTAATGTCTTCTGCAAATTTACCAAATATATACAATATTTTGAGAGTGTAAGGAGACCGACTTGTTACATAATATTTGTGACTGTGGGTGGGTGGAGCTAAAGATTTCTTTTGGTGCTTTGTTCATTGAAATCTCTGATTGGTGGAATTTCTGTACAGCATTAAGGGTAATGTAATTTAAATTATTGTTATAAAAAATTATATGAACTGATAGATTCAGCTAAAGCATATATAATTCATTAATCAACTGATTAACTGAAAAACGATTATCATCTAAAAAGAAAAGGAAAAAATTAAATAAGTGTTAAAAATTCAGATCTGTGAGATAAAAATTGCAATAGCCTTAATCTTTAACTATTCTGTGGTAGAAATAAGGATATGAATGTGTGATGCCTTATGTCCACACCCCAAATCAAGTATTTGTAAAGTATTATTTTCAACGGTAACTAACAAACCTGATTGCAGGTTTAGACCTAAGATACAACTGTATCACAGATAAAGGAGCTGTTCATATTGCACACCTCATTCAGGTATGTTATGCCATCAGAGTATTACAAAATACATTTCATGAGCCTCATCATGCTTAAGATTAATTTTAACCAACCTTTCTGGTATGTATGTTAACAGGATAGTAAGTCCCTGCAGTCTCTTGATCTGATGTGCAATGATATTGAAGCAGATGGTGCAGAAGTCATAGCAAAAAGTTTGCATGTATGTGTGGCCAACACTTAAATTAAACTCACAGGTATCTACATTTGTTTCAATATAGATTTAAAATGCATGTCATTTCTTAAAATTGTACAGAAAAACATTACTTTGAAGACACTCAGAATGACGGGAAATAAGATTGGAAACCAAGGTGCAATGCAGCTAGCTACCATGCTACAAATCAACGCTACTTTAGAAGAAGTAGACGTCTCAGACTGTGATCTGGTGAGTTACCACTGAAATATAACCACAAAATAAAGATAATCTACAGTCGAATCAAAGTAATTTGTTTATTCACTAGGCTACACAGAGTGTTATAGCATTTGCCATTGTTCTGATGAACAACAAAAGAATCTGTGCCATTAATGTAAGCCGCCCACTTCTTTTCAGTCTTCAGGTATGTTTTCAGCATATATCCACTCTAGAATTGATTCATTTGGTGAAATATGTTAAAAGTAAGCCTTACTTAAATGACAGGAGGAAACGACAGTCCATATGGCCCAGATGCTGGTGGTGAATAACACTCTGAAGGAGCTGCACATGGGAAAGCATGACATGACTGATACTGGTGTGGAGACGCTATGTGAAGCACTGAAAAGAAACATCTCTCTACGCTACTTGGATCTTTGCTGGTACACTCAGCACGTCATGATTTTGCAAAATACGATGCGATCCTGGATTAACATCTATGTTGATCCTGGAACATCATTTTTGTTCAAAAATGTAATCCATGCCTATTCGCTATCCCGAAACCCAGCCATAACTGTAAATTATTCTCAAAATCAGAAGGGAATAATAGTTGGATAATCCTGTAGAAGTGTATAAACCTAACTGTAACATAAACTGTAAACATATCCCTTAATTCTGATTAAGTGATTGGAATGTTGTTCCAGGATCAACATAAATGTTAATCCAGGAACATGTCCTACTTGGTGAAACTCTAATTCATGATCTTAAAAAAGGAAAGTTCACACACGCACGCACGCACGCACGCACGCACACACACACACACACACACACACACACACACTCACACACACAAATGGTATTTCTGTTATTGTTTACCCACCCCAATATCAATCAGTTTCAAATTCTATATGCATGGCTGTGGAACAAAAGGATGTTTTTACAACAGCATGTCATGGCTCTTTGTTCATACAATTAAAGTTAATTTTGACCACAGCTCAGCTAAATTTAAGAGAATAATAATAATATTATCTGGAGTTTTATTAAGATATGATTCTACTTTTATGCTGCACATGATACATGTAAGTTATAACCAGGTCTTAAACGTTGAAGGAGAACCACATTTTTAAGCATTATTTCACCCAAAATGAAAACTGGGTTATTAATTACTCATGGCGAGGCAGTGGCGCAGTGCTGTCGCCTCACAGCAAGAAGGTCGCTGGTTCGAACCTCGGCTCAGTTGGCGTTTCTGTGTGGAGTTTGCATGTTCTCCTTGCCTTCGCGTGGGTTTCCTCCGGGTGCTCCGGTTTCCCCCACAGTCCAAAGACGTAGTACAGGTGAATTGGGTAGACTTAATTGTCTGTAGTGTGTGGATGTTTCCCAGAGATGGGTTGCGGCTGGAAGGGCATCCGCTGCGCAAAAACTTGCTGGATTAGTTGGCGGTTCATTCCGCTGTGGTGACCCCGGATTAATAAAGGGACTAAGCTGACAAGAAAATGAATGAATTAATTAATTAATTACTCATGTCATTCCAGTCCTGTGACACCTTTGTGCATCTTCAGAACACAAATTTACACAAAATATTTTAGATAAAATCCTAGAGCTCTCTGACAACTCCATAGACAGGAGACAGGACTAAACACTGATGATTATTTATAATGGTCCAGTTTTCCACAAAAAAAAATAAAATAAATAATAATAATGTTATTATTTCTTAGTGACAATTTAATGCGTCAAAACAAGAAAACTGTAGTCGTATACACTTTTTTCACCATAATATTTCCTTTTTGTTTTAAATGGCAAGTTTAACATTGTTAAAAATGTATTTATTGTGGAGGCATTTACATAAATAGTCAAAAACATTTATTTGTTGGCTTTTGGTGCAAATTAATGTGTATAACTTCTATTCAACCTAATGCCTTTCTGTTATAAAACCTTTCATTTTCATAAGTTTCATTCATATTTATAAATATCATGTCTAATCCCCCTTATTTGAATAGAAAATCATGTAAAGGGATATATTGCTCTGTTATTATCATGAGGAACTGTGTAATTTTTTTTTTGTTTTCTTTCCCTGATTTACAAATTAGGTAATGTGTAATTAAATGTAAAACACAGGGAAAGTATTGAACACATAAATAAAGGGCGGTGTAGAAAAGCAGTGAAAGCCCAGGCAGCAGCTGAACTCTCTCAGTAGTTATTCGGCAACCCTCTGCCCTTCCTCATTGTAAATGAATATTAGCTGCTTCAGTCTGACGTCTACATTGCCAAGGTGATGAAGATGAAACTAGGGTGGATATTTCAGCAAGACAATTGCCCAAAACACAGCCAAGAAAACTCTCAAATGCTTTCAGAGAAAGAAAATCAAGCTGTAGAATGGCCCAGCCAATCACCTGACTTGAATCCAATAGAACAGTGGTTCTCAAATTATTTTCATCAAGTACCACCTCAGAAAAAAACTGTCTCTCCAAGTACCACCAAAATTAGCAGTATTGAAATACAGCAATAACTAAAGCAGCTACAACTCTGCAAAGTTAAAAAACGTTGCAGATTACCTCGGATATATAGGCTATATGTCATATATGGCAGATTATATACATAATTTTTGATAAATTTTGAAATGTGTATAGCATGTACTAAGCATATTTCATTCCTCCGTGTACCACTAGAAGGAAGCCTGTGTACCCCTAGTGGTACACGTACCACAGTTTGAGAACCACTGCAATAGAAAATACAAAAAGTTCAGAGGCAATTCCATGTCACCAGCTCCTGTATTAGTATAAATATAGGAATATTATTCCCAGAAAAAAAAACCATGACGTGTTCAATACTTTTTCCTCACTGTATTGGATGCAACACTAATTATTATTGACTGAACTCTTCTTCATTAATGTCTATGGTGGTTACAGGCCTGAAGAAATTACCATTTTTGTTTTTTCTCTTTCAGTAACAGAATTACAAGGGATGGAGCCAAACACTTATCAGAGGTTTTGAAACAAAATTGCTCATTAGAGATTCTGGATCTTTCTTTCAATCGCATTGAGGATGACGGTGCAATACATCTAAGTGAAGCTATCAAGCTGCCACACAGCAAACTCAAAGCGTTAGTGTCCTCTGCTAATCAAAGTCTAAAATCTTTTTTCTTCGTGCTGTCCAGCTTATATAATTGTTTTTACTCCTAGATTATCTGTTACAAGCAACAAAATCAGAAAAGGAGGTCTTTTGTCCCTCAGCGCAGCAATGAGAGTGAACTCCAGCCTCACACACATTTACATCTGGGGGAACAAGCATGAGGAGCCAGTTTGTGAGGTGAGATTCCGCAGATTCCGCATTTTAAATCACAAAAGGACACGTTTTGATGCTTTCTCTGCATTTGTATTCAGGCTTTCTCTGGGCTGATGAGCAGCGGGCGACTGTTAAAGGAGCACACAGATGTTTCACCATATGAAGTGGACGGACATGTTTTTTTGGCAGAGGCGTCTCATGGTTTACGCAGACATTACTATTGGACATCCCGCTACGGACAAGATAGAGATTCAAGTAATTCAGCATTGGCTCTGATGGCATCAGATTCATGGTCTCAAAAATCACATTCATGATATGATTCATAATATTTAGTTCTGTCTAAAAGTGTTAGTTGATTGTGTCAGTAGCCTACAGGAAATGAATCCACAGTGCTGTTGGTTTCATTTCATTAATCGCATGGCTTGTGTTTTTGATAAGAGCTTACATCTGTGTGTCCATGTGTCCAGTGTTTGGAAATGTCACACACCGTCATGTTGCTTGTGAAAAAACACGTCATTAATGTAAATGTTGGTGCTGACACTTAGTCTTTGCTGCATTGGGTGTGATTTTTCCACGTTTTATCAGGAAAGATTAAAAGCCAGAGAGATTTTGTTGATTTAGGAGGTTCAGTCTAAAACATTCTTTATGTAAATGAGAAAGGATGCAGATAACGATGATTATTAAATCAGAACTAATTAAACTTACTCTCCAACCATTAGTTTTACAAATACTCACAAAGATAGAGAGAAGACCACTGAAAATAGCTGCTTTCTTTGGGTTTGAGTAAAACTTTAATGTTTATTAATTATATGAAGTTCATATACCTTTTCTTTCAAATGTAAAATGAAAATCTCATCATTTAATGAATTTATTAGTATTTTGTATTTCAGAAAATGACAATTGGTCAGAATAACCAAATGATTTCATGATTGAAAATCATGATTACTCCTCCACATATTGATTTCTTAATTGTTCTGATGTTAAAACATTTATTCTATATATTAATTTCTCTTTAGTTCTGTGATGCATATTAAACAAAAGTTTACAATGTTTAAAATAATGCTGAAAGAGCTCTTCTTAAATATGATACTTTGTTGTGTTCGCATTGAATCTCTTCTTCGCTACGTGTGCAAGCAAAAGACTGCAGTTTACTTAACAGCCACCGGTGTCTTTAATAACAAGAGTTTTTGAATTCTCATTTATAAAAAGTTTGTTTTATTCTATATTGAATTAAAGGTGCAGTAGGAGATCAGGGGGAAATGCTGGGGAAACACACAGATGATGGATCTATCTGTGTGAACAGGGTGTGCAGATATGCAAACTCAAATTTGTTGACAGACAGTTTGAGTTACTGTTTGAGTTACCTATTGTAATTTTCAGATTTTTTAGTCCTATGCCTTGAGCTGCAGTCACACTAGAGTTTGAGCATGCAAAATTTTGTAGTATGTCGCTGCAAAAAGGAGCAGGATTAGAAAAGATGGTTAGACATTAAAAAAGCGAGCGATTGGTCCATATTTTAAATTTCTCCTCAAAGAGGTTGTTTTGAACTTCAATTGGTCTCACGGAATTACGTGATGCGATTTCGCAGGTCAGATTTCACCAAGCTTGAACTTCCCAATGTAGCGAACTGCAAAACTTGCCGCATGAGCTTGCGTTTCTGGTCTGTCGCATTTGCATGTGCATAAATGGAAGTCTATGGGGCAAGATATAAAAATACATATAAAATAAAAACATAAAATATCAAAATGCAGCCGACATCAGAACATTAGAAACCATCGCTACTTCACCAATGTTACTTAAGAGCTAGTGTTTGAATGATTCTTTAGCTTAATTATAAGATTATAAGGCTGAACGGACTATTATAGGACTGAACATCTACAGAGATTTCCCAGGATTTCTCTGTTGCAATTGGGAGATCACAATAATTAACCCTGAAAAAGCCAAAGCATCGCAATCACTACCAGATTGCTGTTGTGTTTGTGAGAAAAAAAAACACTAAACGCATGCGGGCATTTCTTCTTTCTTTCTGTTTACTGAAACTAGTCTGCAGTACTGAAATTAGGAGACTCATTAGAAACAGATGGTCATCTCCAGTTTTAAGACTTTAACAGAATTTACAAGTTTTATAATGATTTGATCAGCTGTAGATTTACATTAAGCTGGATTTTTCCTCTTCTTTAATGCCGAGTTCAGACTGCATGATTTTAGCCCCGATTTTGACTCGCTGACTGGTTTTGAGAAATCACAGACAAATGCCTGAAATCACAGGCAAATAGATGCTCATGCACGTGAGTGACAATCACACATTGTGAACTATCAAAGACGCGATCTGAGAGAATCGCAGATGAGTCGCCGATGCCCGTGAGATATTAGGTGTGCTAAATATCTGGAGCTGTCGGCGATTCAAACCGTGCCGTGTGAAATGAGTTTTGACTGAAAATAACATTGCCTACAGCCAATGAGAGAGCAGCATTTACTCACACAGTGTGTGTGTGTGTGTGTGTGTGTGTGTGTGTGTGTGTGTGTGTGTGTACCTGCAGGCCAGCGGGAGGCTGGGGGCGAAGTTAAAAGCGCTCATTTTCGGTTTATTTGAACCCAAGAAATGGAGTAAAAACTAGTGGAGGTTTGACAGGAGCATCCGTGTCTGTTTGACATTTCATACAGAAAGTTAAAAATGAAAGTTGAGGAGAAATTTCTAATTCCCTTCAAAATTTTGTGTTTTTGGCTGTGAGACGTAGTTTGGATGAAGTTGTCGGCGTTTCTTCCTATTGTAAAGTCATGCAATGTGAAAGCCCCTGTCGCCGATCCATCTTGCAGTGTAAACAAAGCAGCGACGGAACGCTAGCCCAGATAGTCATGCAGTGTAAAAACATCTGTGACACGACTACTTTGAAAATCATGCAGTCTGAACATGGCATAAGGGTTACTATGCTGTATCTGCCACCATCCTGTGGATGAACAACATCAACTGTCTTTCCTCTGCTCAATGACAGGCTAATGGACGCCGACGCAGTGTCTCTCAGAAACTATAAATACTTCAAAATAGGCACTATCCTTATAAATAAACTGCATAGTTGCAATCTAAACAACTACATTCTTGACTGAAAAGGCTTAAAAGTACATCAACAGCAGCAATAGTTGTCAAACTAGAGTGTTCTTTGCTTGTTGCTGTTTGTAGGTAGAGTAATACACAAGGGTGAAGGATGAAGAGGCTAGACGAGTGCTGTTATTTGCAGAATATTGCATGGTTACAAACAATTAGATCATTTACTTTAATCGTTACTATTGGAATGTGAAAAGAACTTTAACCAGCACAACAACAACAACAAAAATGATCTGAATACAATCACCTACTGCATCTTTACATTGCATTTTAATGTTGTATATTGATGCTAGAATATTAATGTTAATTTGTGATATAAAAAGCAGAATGCCTTTTAATCAATACCTCATTCTCAGTAACATCTTGATTTGCAACTTCAGTAACTTGGAAAACTATAATTGCCTAATGCTTCTCATTAACCTGCTGCCTTTGGGGTTGGTGTGTTCAGTCTGTCACATTCCAGGATGGCGCTTTTCTTGCTGAGAATTTTTTCCAGCTTGTCTCTCTCAGCTGAGCTCAGAGTCCAGTGCTGCAGAGACAGACGGCTGAGGGACGTGAGCTGTGGAAGAGCCTCCAACAAGGCGGGCAGCCAGGGGGAGACGGAGAGGGATGCGGAAGGACGCAGGCTGACATCCAGCTCCTCCAGGCCTTTCAGACTAGCAGCTTTACCAAAAAGAGACGTCCAACCACCATCTCCCACACTGCCATTGTAGGACAAATCCAGCAGCTTCAGCTGGGAAAGAGCTCCACGCTGGCAGGCAGATTCTGCAAGATTACAATAGTTAGATGGATGTTCTTACTGCAAGACTTTAAGCGTCACACACCTACCAACTTTGAGAATGGCTACAGAAGAAATACTGGCTATCATCCAAAGCTCTAAAATCACGTCCTGTCCTGGAAGTTATAGATGTATAGATGCAGCATAGATGTATCCTTCACTAGCTTGATGTCTCACAATTCTTCCATTTTGACAGCTGAGCTAACAAAATAGGCATAGCTTCTCAAAGTGCCACTCAGGCTTCATTTTGTATGTAAATGTTAGTTTTTTTTGACCAACGTTTTCCACATTTGTTGGCATTTCTAGCTAGAAATTTGTATTTTAGTAAACAAATATACCGTTAGTTATTACCAAGTTCTCCATTTTGTTGTTTACACTTATGTACTGTTGGGGATGTTTTCATCAACTCCAGGGTGATTTTGAGTCCTAATTTGGCCACAACTTTTGTTTCTTTTGTTTCAACTAGCGAAACGATTTTTGGTCATTATTTTGACATATTTTGGGAAAATGCTTTGAAAAATAACTTTTTAACTACCCCACCAGGAAAAAAAACATTTTGTATTGCATTTCTTAACTCCTAATGTTGCTAGTTACCACACTTAACACATTTTTTTCACCACATCTCATAATTTCTAAAATATAAACCTCTACAAAATAGTTAATATGTCATAAAAGTACTGGAAATAATACAGTTGAAGCCAGAAGTTTAAATGCACTAAAGAAAGGAACATAACCATTTTTGTTAAATGTCTGTTGGTAAATCATCATAAACGTTTACTATTTTAGGTCCGTTAGGATTACCTTAATCATTTACATTTGTTAAATGCCAGAATAATGAGAGAATTAAAAAAAATTATTAGACTGTAAAAAGCTTACAAACGTTTCCTTGGTATTTTTTTTTTAGCTTTGCTTTAAACTGTATAACATTGGTGAAATGTTTTGGGTATCCTTCCACAAACTTCTCACAATAATTTGCAGGAATTTTGGCCCATTCCTCCAGACAGAATTGGTGTAACTGAGTCAGATTTGTTGGCTGTCTTGCTCGCACAAGCTTTTTCAACTCTGCCCATAAATTTTCTATAGGATTGAGTACAGGGCTTTGTGATGGCCACTCCAAAACATTCACTCTGTTGTCCTTAAGGCACATTTTAATTAATTTGGCAGTATTCTTAGGGTCATGGTCTGTTTGGAAGACCTATTTGTGACCAAGTTTAATTTTCTGGCTGATGTCTTGAGATGTTATTCAGTATTTCTACATAATGTACTTTCTTCATGATGCCATCTATGCTGTGAAGTGGACCAGTCCTGCCTGCAGCAAAACAGCCCAACAACATGATGCTGCCGCCCCCATACTTCACAGTTGGGATGATGTTCCTAGGCTTGTAAGCTTACCCCTTTGTCCTCCAAGTGTAACACTGTTTTTTTGGCCAAACAGTTCAATCTTAGTTCCATCAGACCACAGGACATGTCTCCAAAAATGATTCTTTTTCCCAGTGTAATTTAGCTTATTGTAATCTGGCTTTTTTGTTGATTCTGGCTTGTTGATTTTCCCATGTTGTCACACAAGGAAGCTGTGTGTTTGAGGTTTTCCTTAAATACTATTGTACAGTTTTCCCTCCAAATAACTCAAATGTTGTTAATTAGCCAATCAGAAACTTCCAAAACGTTGACACCATCATCTGAGCTTTTTCAGAGGCATAATAAACCTATTGTATGTAAACTTGACTTTCAAGAAAAGTTATAACAATTTCTCAAAAAATATCTATCTCAATATTCTGCTATTAAGCATAACAGAAACTAATTTGATAATCCTAACTTACCTAAAAGAGAAAGCGTTTAGTCACATTAACATCTGACTTTTCTTTAAATGGTTATATGCCTTTTTATACAGTGTACGTAAACTTCTGGTTTCAACTGCATACTATGAAAAATATGAAAATATGAAGTGAAAGACCAATTTATTTAAAATAATTTTCAAAATGCTGTAAGGCAATAGTGCTAACTACTGAGCCACCATGCCACCCTTTATCGCAGTGTTGGGCATGTGAAAGATTAGTAACAGCATTGTCTTTTTTGCATTGTTAGTTTTTTTCATCCCGAACATAATGAAAGGGTAGTAAATTTGAATAGAGCACAAGGGTTAAAACATTATGTTGTTTCAGAAGTATGTCAGAGTCACTGACTGACAAGGCAGCAGGGCAACAAGTCAGCTGCCTAAGCTTTCGGACGCGGCCAATATAAGGCTTTTCACACATGAAATAGTTCACCTTTAGTTATGCAGAACTCTTGCTTCATGTTTCACACTCTGTTTACTGGTTACCCATGGTTAACAATTAATCATGGGTATTTACATTCTGTTGGGTGCACTAACTTTGTGACTTCTTGTAAATGTAACAATCTAATCAGCCAATCACATAACAGCAAACCCAATGTATTTAGATGACCTTCAATGTGAGATGATATTCTGAACCCAAATCAAGCATCAGAATTGAGAAGAATGCTGATTTAAAGGTCCCATGAAATGAAAATAAAGTTTTTTTAGATGTTAGTATCAGTATTGTTAATTTTATAAGATATCTATAAGCTAGTGTGCTCCAAAATTTGTGTTTAGAAGATATAAAACTCATATAAACATGTAAGGCTTGTAGTTTAGTCACTTCTTCCTAAATGGAGCAATGTTTGTTTTCACGTCACCACAAACCTTAGTTTCTCGTCAAATCTGGACCAATCAATTGCTTTCTAGTATCTGACATGCCCCGCCCCCTTCAAGACGCTTCTCATTTGCTTTTCATTTGACGCGCTTGAGCTCAACTACTCTCATTGGCAGAGCAGAGATAAAAACAAAAAGCTATTGGCTGTTGTTGTTGGCTGTTGTTGTTTTTAAAGCTACACTATATCCCACCCTTGTGATTAGGTTGAGATTACATCAAACACTGAATAAAAATGCATATTTGAAAACACTTCACGGGACCTTTAAGTTACTCTAAACTTGGCATGGTTGTTGGCGTCAGATGAGCTGATCTGCTGGCCTTTTTAGAGTCTTCAGAGTTAGTCAGAAAATCATCAGAATAAGCCATAATACTCAGTGAGTGGTGAATCTTTGAGCAAAACTGCCTTGTTCATGCCAAAAGTCAGAAAAAGAATGGACCGACGAGTAGGAGCTGATGGTAAGGCAAAAGTTTAAGAATCCACTTATTAGAATAAGTTCTGCAGAAGAGGATTTCTGAATGCACGACGTGTCAAACCTTGAAAGAGATGAGTTACAGACATTGTAATTCATGTGAATATGAGGCTTGTATTGGTTATTAGTGGCAAAGTATCAGCCGTAACATTCTAACAGTGCATCGTTTCACACTGACAAAGCGGGCTTTCAGATGACATACAGTGTGAAAAGCCCTTACGTGTTCTGAAATTCCCTGAAATCATACCATGTTTGATATCCTCTGACTAAATTAAATCATAGTATGAAGCTTAAAAGGTCTGAACTTATTATACGCTCCTCAACTCAAATCTGCCAAATAAGATATTACTCATTCTCATTCAGGTTGTAATTTGCAGCAAATGATATTTAGTGCACTTTAAAATGTACTTCAAAGTGAATCATTGAAGTTCTTTGAACAAAACTGACCTAGATGTAGCACATCTTCTGTGGTTAGATTACAGCTGCTCAGTCTGAGTTCCTGTAGTTTGCAATCAGCCTGCAGGGGCTCCAGAAACTCCCTCAGATTTTCCCCAACACATTTGTTCCAAGACAAATTCAAACTTTCAAGCCGTTTCAGCGTCTGCATGACGGTAGCTGTGAACAATCGCAGAAACAAACGACATTTTAACAGACTCATTTCAAATTGAAATAGCATCAAGTTTTGCCAATTCGTCTTTGTTTCCTACCAAGAGCCTGGCATGCAGAATCACTCAAGTCACAGTTGTTCAGTGGAAGCTTGTTCATTTGAGAAAGAGGAAGGCTTTGCAGAAGATTCTGGAGTGTGTCTCCAACACTTTTGTTGGATGATAAATCCAGCTCTCGGAGCTCTTTAAGAGATGGAGCTACCTGGACTGAAAAGTGAATTAAAGGACAAATGTTAACATGATTGCTTAACTTTAAGTAAGAGCTGCACAATATATTGTTTCAACAGCAATGATATTGCAATGTGTGCATGCAGAACAGTCACATCAAAGGATCTGCAATGTTGAGTTGGGATTATACAGTGCTCAGCAGAATTGAGAACACCCCATTTTTGAAAATGAATATTTTTATCCATTGTTTTGTGAATATAGGCAATGTATTTTGGTGCATTTAAACAAAACAGATATATTTATCAAAATAATATGTTAGTCAACAAAAATACTTAGAAATTGAAACTTCGCTCAATTAAATTCAAGCAAAATATTGCAAAAAAAAAAAAAAAAACCTACAAAATTTCAACTAAATTTTCCCTTTTTTTATATATATTTTTGCTTCTCTTGATTTTTCCTCTTTTTAAATTCATTCATTTATTCATTTTCTTGTCGGCTTAGTCCCTTTTTTAATCGGGGTCGCCACAGCAGAATGAACCGCCAACTTATCCAGCAAGTTTTTACCCAGCGGATGCCCTTCCAGCCGCAACCCACACACTCATACACTATAGACAATTATAGACAATTATAGACTATAGACAATTTAGCCTACCCAATTCACCTGTACCACATGTCTTTGGACTGTGGGGGAAACTGGAGCACCCGGAGGAAACCCACGTGAAGGCAGGGAGAACATGCAAACTCCACACAGAAACGCCAACTGAGCGAGGTTTAAACCAGCGACCTTCTTGCTGTGAGGCGACAGCACTGCCTTGCCTCTTTTTAAATTTGTACTTAATATTTTTCTAACATATGAATTTGGATGTACTAGTTTTTAGACAGTTATCGTAAGTTATAAGCTCCAGATTTGGCTTCAGTACTGACTAATCTAATGTATATGCACAAATATAGTATTGTATAGCTTCCTATTAAAAGTTTGAATTTAAAAGAGAGATTTTTGAGGGGTGGACTTGTATATGCTGAGCACTGTAGTTAATCAGCAGCACAGTTCAGAATGTGTGTAATTTATGGAGTAACTGCTGAGATTAATCATAACCAGGGGTGCACAAACCAAACTAGAATGAGGCTAGAGGGCAGAAGGTAAATACAGGGTTTCTGCAAATTTAAGACTTTTAAAAATTTAGATTTTGAGAGTTAAGATATTTTAAGACCCCACGGAAACCCTGTAAACATAGATCCCATGGGTTCTTCCTAATTTATTTAATAATATTTTAAATAAATAGAAAACATTGCTTGGTATTAGCTAGTATACATTTTTGTATACAAACTTATTACAGTAAAAACAATCCTGTTTATTGTAGAATTATGTTACACTAGTCAAGCTGCACCTGATTTTGATTTGATTTGCTCACAGATATCTTCTGCATTGTCTATCCTCTGTCGAGTGACAGTATTTACATTTTTACAAAGTATTCATTTATGTATTTACAATTAACATTTAAATGAAACATTTCAAAACAAACAAACAAAAAAAAAATTATTTTAAATTAAAAATGACAATCTCAGTTAAAATCATTCGCCCTGACCCTGCCTATCATTCTTACTCTCTTCTCAGATGACATGGTGGGCCAAATCAAAGGTTACAATGGACCAACTTTGGCCAGCAGGCCCTATTTTGGGCATCTCTGAGCATAACAGAGTGAACGTTTATCAGATGCATGTGTTTTTAAGATATTTCAAAAGCATTTCAAGAGTGTTTAAAGCATCCGGGAACAAAAATTACAACATTTGTAACTTTAATAGACATTAATTTTACTGAAATATCTATACATTCACTCAAAAAAAATCCATTTTACTGCACAATTGTTGAGTTTTCTTAGGACAACTTAAATATTTTATGTTCAATCAACTTAAATGTGTAAAAGCAATTAAGTTTACTAAATGAATTTGTGTTGGGACAACATGAAGCAATTGTGTGGAACCCAGCATTTTTAACAGTGTTGACTATACAGTGTTGTTTTACATTACATTTGATTATTCAATGTCTGTACTAGAATAAGGTTTGACTCTAGAATTCCATAAAGCAGTGTTAGTTTCACTTTTATCTGTGCTTGCAATTTGTTTATTATATTACATGCATAATTCGCTCTCCTACAAAATCATACCAATCAATCTAAATGTATGCTTTCATTCCATACAGAGCTAATCAAGTCATATGGGGAAATTGTATTTACGTCGAAGAAAAATAAAATATCACAATGTCAGAGTTTTTCACTATCATCCAGCCCTACTTTTAAGGAACATGTCTTACCTAAAGTCAGCACATCGTCCTTTGTTAGACAGCACAGATGCATGTCCAAACTTCTCAAGTGTGTGAGGAGAAGTAGATTAGCAGCCAGTGTACTGAGACCTCCACCTGCTTCCTTATTACACGATAGATCCATGTGCTCTAGTGCAGTGATGAACCTGAACGCCTGGCCTATTAACGTTTCAGAAAACATATTAAAAGTATATCAGATAACTGGCAGATCATTTTATATGTATCCATGGATTGTGTTGTTAATAGTTGTGTTCATTTGTCATTTAAGGTCCATTGAAGGTCTTTTTATCATCGCTCTCTTACCCAGGGCACTGAGATGGTCTTTACCGAGTCCACACATGCTCAGCTTTAAGGTCTTCAGCCTTGGAGTTGCGCTGAAGGAGGAGGTGAGGTTCTCCATTCCCTTTATTGACAGCTTGTTATTAGACAAATCTAATTCTTCCAAACCAGACAACAGTGGAAGAGCTTCACCTGAAGAAAAATAACAGTGCTTTAAAAAAGGAAACTGATATAATGCCAATTGTTTACCAATTATAGCTTTTCCTAAATAACCTACAGCTGATTGAATGTACAAATATACAGTTAAAATCAGAGTTACTAGCCTCCCTTTGAGTTTAAGTTCTGAACTGCTCACAAAAATATACTTTATGGTAAAATTCCAGTGTGAAATGGCTGAAGGTTCTGCTTAAATATTTGTATTTTTTCTAAGTTTATACAAGTCTGGTCTTACTCAGAGCTGTAATGTCTGTCTCTGAGAGCTGGCAGTCCACCAGGCGGAGGTCTTTCAGTCTGTTTTCAGGTTGGATTTGTTCTGTGAAGTGTCTGAAATTTCCTGCGCCGATGCCAACATTCCAGGACAGATCTAGCACCTCTATTAGAGGAATGCAGTCGAGAGCCTCGCCTGGAGTAACAGATAAGGAGAGGTTTGTCACTTCTACTTAATCATTTTAACTTAATTTATCAATTATATGATGTGAGATAAAAAAATGATGATAAATGGATAGTTCACTTAAAAAAGAAAATTCTGTAATCATTTACTCACTCTAACTTAAACTTTCTTTTTTTCAGTTGAACACTAAAGATGATATTTTGATAAAACTGAAAACCTGTAACCATCGACTTCCATAGTATTTGTTTTTCATTTTATGGAAGTTAATAGCTACAGGTTATAGACTTTTTTTATATAGTTCAAAAAAAAAAAAAAGAAATCCATAAAGGTTTGGAACCACATTAATAAGAGTAATGACTAAATTAGCATTTTATGGTGAACTAACCCTTTAATATTCTAGCTATACATTTAGTTTTTAAATGAGTGCGACTTTGGTTGTTATACTGTCAATATTAAATCAATTAAGAGCAGAAATGTTTTGGTGATTAACTTTAAGAAAAATAGGTTTTTCTTTTATGGAACGTGTGGTTTTTTCTTTACTATACAATTAGCATTGATGGAAAAACAACTGAACTTGTTTACCTCAACGGTTAAACTCTTTTGTTGCCAAGACTTTCCAAAACATTGAGGAAGACGTCCTCAAAATATATATTTCCAAGAATAAAGTATCCAAAGAGTTTTAGTGCCCATTTACCTCCATTTAACATCTATAAAAATAAAGATTCCAAATAAAGGTTTTCCAACAATGCCATTGAAAAAACTGTTTGGTACCTCAAGAACATTTAAAGCACAGGTGTCAAAGCCAGTTCCTGGAGGGCCACAGCTCGGTACAGTTTAGTTTCACCCCTAATTAAATACACCTGATCAAACTAATTGAGTATTTTAGGCTTGTTTAAAACCTACAGGTAAGTGTATTGAAGCCGAGTTGGATCTAATGCTGTGGTCACACTAGAGTTTGTGTGAGCGAAATTCTGTTGTATGGCGCTGCGAAAATGGGTGGGATTAAACAAGGTGATTAGAGTTTTAAAAAAAAGCGAGCGATTGCTCCATATTTTAGATTTCTGTACAGAGAGGTCATAAGGCTTTAATCTTTAATTGGTCTCACGCAATCATGTGATGCGATTTTGCGGGCCAGAGTTCATCAAGCTTGAACTTTCGGTCCCACTTTATTTTAAGTGTCCTTAACTACTATGTAGTTGCATCAAAAAAAATAAATACAATGTACTTACTGTGTTAATGTATTTTAGAACACTTGTGGTGCTCTTGAGTTGGGATAGGGGTTGGGTTATGGACAGGTTTATTGGTATGGGTAGGTTTATAGGGTGGGTTAAGGTGTAGGGATTGGTCAGCAGTGTATTTTCAAATGTAATTACAGAAGTTAATTACAGATGTAAATACATACATGTATTTAATCAAGCATAAGTACAAAATAAATACAAGTATTTACACTATAAGTACATTGTAACAAACTATTAATTCCTGTGTAAGTACATATTAGTTAAGGCCACTTAATATAAAGTGGGACCGAACTTTCCAACATAGCAAACTGCGAAACTTGTTGCGTTTTCGGTCTGATGCATTCGCATGCGTATGAATGGTAGTCTATGGTGAGAAAAGTGCAGTCTGACCACAGCTTAAACTGTGCATAGCTGCAGCCCTCCAGGAACTGGCTTTGACACCTGTAAATTAAAGGGACTGTTCACCCCCGGAAATATATTTAATCACAATTTCCTCACAAAACCAAGTTGTTCTTAATGTTTATTAATTTAATTTCTTCTGTTTATGATAAGTGTGTATGGATGTTTCCCAGAGATGGGTTGCAGCTGGAAGGGCATCCACTGTTTAAAACATATGCTGGATAAGTTGGTGGTTCATTCCACTGTGGCGACCCCAGATTAATAAAGGGACTAAACCGAATAGAACATGATCGAATAAATGTTTAAGACAAAACAAGATTTTCTGAAATATGATGGAAAAAAGCTAATTGGCATCTATAGTAAGAACAAAAAATAGTTTGGAAATCAATAATTTTTCTTTTTTTCAACATTCTTAAGAGTGTTGTTTTGTGTTCAACAGATGAAAATAGCAAGTTAAGAACAAGTGGAGAATGATTGCGAATATTTTTTGGATCTCTTGATCTCTTTAAGTGATCAGTTTTTAAAACAATAATTTATTTACAGATGCAAAAAAACAAACATTTTGTAACCCTAAAGAACTTTTTTTTTTTCATTGTAAAAAACATTTTGGTGATGGAAATGTTTTATATTTGCCAATTTTAAAAAAAAAAAGTGTACGCTCAAAATTTTAATAAAAGTCCTGGAAATTAAATGAGTGTGAGTTAAAGATAGCCTGTTCATTTTTTGGGTCAACTTTTAGTCCCAATAATAATTTAATATTAGCTGTACCGAGAGCAGTCAGGTCCTGCGGTGCTAATCTACAGCTGCAGAGCTTCAGCATTCTGAGCTTCTCCACATGCTGCAGGTGTGCAGTGAGAGCCTTCAGAGAGCCTCCGAGCAGATCATTCCAGGACAGCTCCATCAGCTCCAGCTCAGACATGAACGGCAGCAGGGTGGCTGAGAAAATGTCCAAACAACAGCTAGACATCCAGATACATGACTTCTTGTGTATTATGATATTGTAGTGTTTCTCAACCACGTTTCCGGAGGACCGTGTGTCTTCTTTGTCTGTTACTCTTCTAATGAGCTGATGATCTGAATCAGGTGTGTTTGGTTAAGGAAACGTAGAAAATGTGCAGAGCTGGTGTTCCACCAGGAATGTGGTTGAGAAACACTGATATAGTATGTGGAAAAAAAAAACACCCACCCAGTTCCACTAAATCTGTGGCTGTCAGATCACAGTGGCTCAGGCTCAGGTTGTGACTGTGAGGAGTTTTGCCAAGCTTCTGCATGAACTGCTTGACCCGACCCCAGCCCACAACTGAGCCACTCTCCTCAGCCGTGATGCTGCTCTCTAAAGGAAAACAGGAGTTTGTTCATTTAAGTTTGCTTTAAAGGGATAGTTCCAGGGTTCCCACTCTAAAAGCCAAATATCAAATTCTCTAACGTTTGCCTGACTTTCACTGACTAAAAAGCTGATTTACCATGAACTATAATGAATGGAAAATCAGGCCGCTGTTGTGTTTTGCATAATATTAAAATGGTTGAAAATCATCTTGCAGGACTTCAATAGCTACTATGAGAAAAACAATAGATAATATACCTCCAATTTTGACAAATATCTAAGGCATTTGCCGTTTGCATGGCTGTGAGAAGTGCTCCCTCTCCCATATTTGATAATTTCGGTAGTATTTTTACAAACTTTATTTTACTCATTACTACACTTACTTTTTCTTTCATCTACTTTTCTTTACCCTCTGAAGTGGTCATAACAAAGTCAAATCTTCTATTTTTTTTATTATCAAGACATGTTATGCTTATTTAACAGGTAAAGTCTGGTGACTATGTTTGACTTACAGAAAATTAAAGTAATACATAGCTGGGAAAAAAAAAATAGCTATAAAAACAGATATGAAACAACACCATAAAAATGTGGTATAGCAAAATTGCTTTTTCATGGATGGAAACTAAAATGTCCAGCGACAAAATATAATCCTGGATATTCCATGATATGGAAAAAATATAAATGGACTGACTTTCAATGTCTGGAATGGACATTTTAAAATTCTATGATATTCCAGAAATTCCATGACCCGTGGGAACCCTGTAGTTCATACATTTATCACCATTTACTCACCTTTAAGTGATTCCAAACCTTTTTTCTGTCTTCATATTCATTCATTCATTCATTCATTTTCTTTTCAGCTTATATTCCTTTTATTAATCAGGGGTCGCCACAGCAGAATGAACTGCCAATTTATCCAGCATATGTTTTACCTAGCGGATACCCTTCCAGCTGCAACCCAAAACTGGGAAACACCCATACACTCTTGCGTTTACACATATGCACTATGGCCAGTTTAGCTTTTTCAATTCACCTGTACCGCATGTCTTTGGACTGTGGGGGCACCCAGAGGAAACCCACGCAAACACAGAGAGAACATGCAAACTCGACACAGAAATGCCAACTGACCCAGCCAGGGCTTGAACCAGCGACCTTCTTGCTGTGAGGCGATCGTGCTACCCACTGCGCCACCGTGACGCCCTTTCTGTCTTCCCATTGACTTTAAATGTATGGTCAAAAGTACAATAATCAAAAAGGAAAAGAAAAAAGAACCTAAACATTTGGTTACCAATGTTCTTCAAAATATCTTCTTTTGTGGGAAAGAGTATACAGTGCATCTGGAAAGTATTCATAGCGCTTCACTTTTTCTACATTTTTTATGTTACAGCCTTATTCCAAAATGGATTAAATCCATTTGCCCTCCAAATTCTACACACAATACCCCATAATGACATTGTGAAAAACATTTTTTTTTAATTGCTGCAAATTTATTAAAAATAAAAAAGCTGACAAATCACATGTACATCAGTATTCACAGCCTTCACTCAATACTTTATTGATGCACCTTTGGCAGCAATTACAGCCTCAAGTCTTTTAAAATATGTTGCCACAAGCTTGGCACGCCTGTCTTTGGGAATTTTTGCCCATTCCTCTTTGCAGTACCTCTCAAGCTCTGTCAGGTTGGATCGGAAGCGACGGTGTACAGCCATTTTCAGATCTCTTTAAAGAAGTTCAATAGGATTTAGGTCTGGGCTCTGGCTGGGCAACTCAAGGATATTCACTAAGTTGTTGTGAAGCCACTCCATTGATATTTTGGCAGTGTGCTTTGGGTCATTGTCCTGCTGGAAGATGAACCGTCATCCCAGTCTGAGGTCAAGAGTGCTCTAAAGCAGGTTTTCAGTCAGCATGTCTCTGTACATTCCTGCATTCATCTTTCCCTCTATCCAGACTAGTCTTCCAGTTCCTGCTGCTGAAAAACTTCCCCACAGCATGATGCTGCCACCACAATGCTTCACTGTAGGGATGGTATTAACCGATTGATGAGCAGTTCCTGGTTTTCTCCAAACACCTGACATTCACTCCGAAGAGTTCAATTTTAGTCTCATCGGACAAGAGAATTTTGTTTCTTATGGTCTGAGAGTCCTCCAGGCTGGGAGTGGCTTCTGTCTGGCCACTCTACCATACAGGCCTGATTGGTGGATTGCTGCACAGATGGTTGTCCTTCTGTAAGGTTCTCCTCTCTCCACAGAAGAACACTGGAGTTCAGACAGAGTGACTATAGGGTTACTGATCACCTCCCTGACTAACGCCCTTCTCCCCCGATCACTCAGCTTAGATGGCATATAGGCTATAGGAAGAGTCCTGGTGGTTCCAATCATCTTCCACTTTTGGATGATGGAGGCCACTGTGCTCATTGGAACTTTTAGATCAGCAGAAAAATTTCTGTAACCTTCCCCAGACTTGTGCCTCAAGACAAACCTGTCTCAGAGGTCTAGAGACAATTCCTTTGTCTTCATGCTTGGTTTGTGCTTTGACATGCACTGTCAACCCTGGGCCCTTATATAGACAGGTGTATGCCTTTTCAAATCATGTCCAATCAACTGAATTTACCACATGTGAACTCCAATTAAACTGCTGAAACCTCTCAAGAATAATAAATGGAAACAAAACGTACCTGAGCTCAATTTAGAGCTTCACGGCAATACTTATGTACGTGTGATTTTTCAGGGTTTATTTTTTAAAAATTTGCAACAATTTAAAAAAAATTTTTTTTTCACATACTCATTATGTGGTATTGTTTGTAGAATTTTGAGGAAATAAATTAATTTAATCCATTTTGCAATAAGGCTGTAACATAAAAAATGTGGAAAAGGTGAAGCGCTATGAATACTTTCTGGATTCACTGTATATACATTTATGAAAGCTAATTTTTGATCATACACTGGAGGTCAATGGAAGCAGAAACACTTTGGTAAGCAATTATTTAACTGGTTCTAAACATACTTTGACTATTCAATGGACAGAAGTATAGAAAGTAATATAAATCAACATTTGAATAGAAACTCTCTAGTATTGAACATGTTCAAAACAGTTTGAAAATCTCCCTAAAAATTCTATTTTCAGGCATAAAGTGGTTCCAAACCTTCATGAGTTTCTTTTCTGTGTATCACAAAACAATATATTTTAAAGAATGTTGGAAATCAGTACCTGAGGATCACAATGGCTACAAGTTACCAACACTTCAAAATATCTTTATTTGTTTTCAACAGAAGAAAGACACTCACCTCTCTCGGGCTCCTTATTTTCTTTTCCTTCACTGAGGTCTGATTCCTTTATCTCAGGTGTTCCTCCATTTTTCCTGTCGCTGCTCTCGGATGGCCGAAAGAGTCGTCCTACAGATGTTTTCTTTCTCTCTGTGAAAGAGGTTTTTCTTCGCAGCTGGTTCATAATCAGATCTAGAGGAGATCTTTTCTGAACACTCTCCTTCCCTCTGGCAGCCACTGCAAAAAATGCATTTGTGGTTTTTTCAAATGTAAAAAAAATTATGATTATTATTATTTTATATTATATACAATAATTTAAATGTTAATCTCAATTTTTTTAACTGTTTCATTTACGCATTCATTTGTGTATTTCTTTGATTTTTTGATTCCAAGATATTATCAGAACGATTGTCATTATAATCACACCAAAAAATGCAATTAAATAAAAACTCGTTATATTTGTCATAAAATGATGTAATTGATTGCTTATATAGTTTCATGACATGGTTATTTTAACAGTAGGCCTACTGTATGTATATTTTCTAATCTCACACCAAACTAATATTACATTTTGCATTATATTTTGCAATAAAAATACATTATATTTACATTGTAAAAAATATTTTAATTAAAAAAAAAAAAATTGTATGCCAGCTATATATTTTCATGACACATTTACATTTGTTTGTTTGATTTATTATTGTATGAAATTATTAGAACAATTATTTTTAAATAAATAAAATTAAAAAGAAAATGCACACATAAACCTGTGAAATCATTTTCAATAAAGTATACTGTGTGTCATAAAATGAATCACATTTTATGCCATCATTATTTAATCGAGGAGCTACAAAAAAGCAAACTACAATTAAATGGTGTAAATGAATCAGACTTTTAAAATGTAAATACTGTTGCTTGGCAGATAGAGGACAATGCACAAGACATCTCCGGGCAAATCAAAGCAAAGACAGGAGCAGCTTGACTGGTGCATTCAGCATTGATCTCCATTGTGTAATAAATGGGATTGTTTATGTTTTTACTACAATATGTTCATATGTTATAAATGATACTGCATTATTAATTAACATGTTTTCTAGTTATTTTTAAATATTAGCAAATAAATTAAGAAATTACACATGGAAAATTGAATGTAATACAGTTTGGTATATTCAAATTCGGCCCACAGCCCTCGATCAAATAGGGTTTTTGACCCTTTTAAGAAAAAGTTTGGGCAGCTCTGATGTAAATGTCTTAAAATTTTACATGATTAACATTTTTTTACAAAGTCACCATTAATGAAATTATGTATTTCAAATAGTTAATATGGAATGATTTTATTGTTTATAATGTTTGTTCATCATTCTATTTATTTAATTATTAATTTGGCATTTAACTCTAACTGCAGGTGTTTTCTTCACCCTGGGATAAAACCAAAATTGTTAGAAAAAATATGACTTGTTAAATCGTATGACGTGTTATATCTTACTAAAAATAGAAGTTATATTATGTCAAATTATAGGGGTTCAGTGTGACCCGGACATGCTTTTGTTTTGACAGGCTTCGCGGGATTCACACCTGAAGAAAACTTACCTGATGAGTCCATTGTTCCTTCAAAGCAGTTCTCGGCTGATCTGCAGGTAATTTATTAAGGCATATGGTTATTCTCCTCTTTCGTCAGTCATAAATATATTGTAATGTTCAAAACAATATGACTCGATCAATTCACGGACTTGTTTACATTGTCATATTCTGCTTGTCGGTGTAACAGGACTCGTTTTAAAATCATACAGTCAAACTGTTGCATGACACAAGTATTTCCTACCTTGAAATATGTCTTGAATCTTTCCTATATCACTCGTTCATCAATTTGCGATGGTTTTATGTGATTTCAGTCGCTATTTACACCTGTCACGTTCATCTCATTCACACCGGATCCCGGAAGTTTGTTTGAACTTTGGTTTCATAAAAAAAACTTTGTAAACAAAGGGCTGTCACATGAATCCATCCTCTTAAAAATGATCGCCCACTCAAAATCTTAGTTATTCATTCATGGTAATGGCACAATTAACGTTACCATGAATCTGCTGAGTGGACAACTGGAAATGGGGATGGTTAAACCACATGTGAAACCATACGTTATAACTGGTAACCGTGAGATTCTGCTGACAACTTTTTACACATGAACAATAATACAAAAACCAAAGAAGCCGCAGTATTTGTAAGAGAAATTGATTATATGTATGTATATATATATATATATATACACACACACACACGTACATACATTATACAGAAGCATATGTTTTGTTTGTTTATTTATATAGTGATAAAAAATGTCCAAATATGAGTAAAATTGTTCAGTGTAGCAATAAATTTATGTAAAAATGAAACGCAAACATTCTGATTTGTATATTTCAAAATTTAAAGGTGACCGATCATGCAAAAATCACTTTAAACATGGTTGTGTGGCAGCAGTATGCGAATATAGGCAACCTCTAATGGTTAAATTTTATTAATTCTATGTTTTATAATCAAACTTCATAAAAACAGTCTTTAGAAACCCTTTGATTGACATTCTCCCTTTTGTACTTGTCATATCGGAGGGGGAAAGCCACGCCCATTAGATGGAAGTCACCAAAACAGTACAGTTTGGATCAAAGCCTAAAAGGGACGATTTCAAAGAGTTATAAAAACCTATTTAGAGGTTATTGTAAGCTGAAACTTACTTACTCTAGGCACATCAGAAAAAAGGGGCAAAATAGGTCCCCTTTAAAAGAAGGGTTAATATAGTAGTTATTTGAAGATAGTTTGTATTTGATTCATACATCTTTGGAAAAGTCATCATATTGCTTTATTAAATTGAGCTTTTTCTAACATATTTTAGAGATTGTTACCAAAGTCCCTTTAAGGCATAGGTCTCAAATTCAATTTCTGGAGGGCCGCAGCTCTGCACAGTTTTGCTCCAACCCCAATCACACTTCAGAATCTTGCCGGAAGTAGTAGGTCATCCTGGTACTTCTTGCATACTGTTTTTCGAATTCTAAGAATTCGTACTATAGTATGGAAGTATGCGATTTCGGACGCAGCACAGTCTGAATGAAGAAACATCAAATTCTCCAAATTTCCTTAACAAGCCTATGATTAAATTTCATTTTATTAATCATCGATAAAAATAATCAACAACTGTGTCTTTAGTTTCATTTCAAAACATATTAAACAATATCTGCAGAGACTCACTGCTTGCTGGTCTCATCCCCTCCCCCCGGACATTCGTCAGTCTATGGCGATTGCTGATTGGCTTCTGTTCTAGAAGACAGGGCTTCATTCACAATGTTGATCGTTACACTTTTCCCCATTCAAAGCTATACGAGTGACACGTCTTGTATATTCTATAGTCTTTAGTATTACTAAATGATTACCCTTCTCAATTAAACTATAACCCTTTTATTGTTTTGATAATTGAAACCCCATTTTTGTCCAAAGAAATTCAAACCAGCATATAATTTTATATATATATAATCATTTATTTATTTTCCTGGACAGCACATTAATATATAATTATTTTTCATGAGTTGATGTAGAAATATATGACATACAAAACTGGTGGGTGATACAAAGTGTCTTGATCACAAGTGGAGGTAGGACAAAAGAGTCATACGATACGCAAAAGATGGCACTGGCAAAGAGAAGTAACTTTCTTTTCTTTAACGTGACAACATTATTGTGAAATTATGTTTGGCTTAAAGTTTAGCAAACAATACTCAGCATATCTGTATCTTATATATTTCTTCAATCTTACATGCATCTTTAGGTCTGGAAAATGGTAAAAAAGGAAACTTCATAGCAGCAACACAGAGGTATTTATGAGTCATATAATGGACCGCTCCATCCATCAACTTCTATACACAACCTATATTTGATATATATATTTATATATAAATGTTTGTTTTCTTTTGAGGTAGTGACTATTTTAACTGTTCAATTTTGCATATAAAAGCAATTACAAATAAACACGCTGATTGTCAGTTACAGCAAACAATATCAATACATACATTTTTTTTTACATTTTCTTTCTTACACACACAAGAATAACCAGCCTGATCTCACGAGAAAACGTAATTATTTTACGTTTTGTCCATTTAGTGGCTAATTCGACTGTAAAAATTTACTATTTTAAATAGGAGGTGCAACACCCAACCCCGTCCCTAAACCTAACCGTCATTGGGTGATGAGCAAATCGTACAAAACTCTACGCGTTAGATCATACGAATTCATACAAATTTGCCACTAAATCAAATAGTTACGAATTGCCGTGAGATTGCATTGGAATAACACATATCTCTGAGCAAAGTAAACAGACCTGCTTGTTTAGACGCTTTATAGAATGTAACTTGTGTCACTTTTAAAGGTCCCATGAAATGAAAATACTATGTTTTAGGTTTTAGTATCAATATTGTTTGTTTTAGGATATCCATAAGTTAATGCGTTCATGTTTAGAATTTATAAAACTGATATAAACATGTGAAGCTTACAGTTTGTCGCTGGCCCCTGATTGCATCAACGGTTTTATTCACGTCACCTCAAACCTTTAGTTTCTCATCAAATCGACCAATCAAAAACACGTTAGTATCTGACATGCCCCGCCCCCTTCAAGACACCTCACATTTGATGCGCTTGAGCTCAACCACTCAACATTGGCTGTTTTTTAAAAAGGGTAAGAGCTACACTATGTCCCGCTCTCTCTTCATATTTCGGTTGAGATTGCATCAAACATCGAATAAAAATACATATTTCAAAACACTTCATGGGACCTTTAAAATGTAGCAGTTTCTGTTTGGTGTTAAATGTCCTGGAAATAAGCAAAAAGAAAATTCTGGAGGCAAAACATTCACTGGAAATGGCTTCGAAATCATTTTTTTTTGTTTCATACCACAGTGTAAACATATTATATTTATCCATAATTTATGAAAGTACACATGCGTATAATTTTGTACATTCATAATAAGCATAACCTACAGAAAATAGAAAACAAATCTGGCACAAAGAATGTTAAATATGTTGATTATTCACATCACATTTATGCATGTACAATAAATATTTTAGAAACAATATTAGTCTGGGTATTTTTTTTTACAATTGTAGTTTTCAAAAAACAAAACATTTAATATCAGTAGTTCTAGCACTGATAAACCAAAACGGATTGATTGTACGCTTGCAGAGTCATTGGTTTGCATAACGTCTCCAGCTACTTATTCTAAAAATAGTTCACACAAAAAAATTTAACTCTGTCGTTTACTCAACCTTCCAGTTTCTCCAAAGCTCTTTGAGTTTTATTTTATGTTTAACATAATGAAGATAATTTAAAGAATGTTTAAAACCAGTAACAACCATTACATTTTAAACAAGTGGCAGGAGTGGGATGCAATGGAAAATAGTAGTTTGTATGAAATTCAACCTGAAATCTCTCAAGTTTCAAGACATTTTAAGACTAGATTTGAGTAAGCGATTTTAACAGATGTCATATTGGACATACAAGGTTAACCCATGCCTTTTTACTCAAAGGTGAAGACCCCACTCAATTTTGTACTGTACAACTCCCCTTACAACACTTACAACACATTTTAATGAATTGTTCTGCTTCTAATGATTCTAGAAGGCTTTTTTTTTATGAACTCTCTTAAGGAAATTTTTAGCAAAGTGACACCAGGAAAAACTTTAGAATTTTTATCATGTGTTAACACTAAAAATCATATTTATTTATTTATTTATTTATTTATTTATTTATTTATTTATTTATTTATTTGTTGGTTGTTTTTAATTGTATATTTATTATTGAAATGTTTTTGCCATAAAAATAGCCTTGATTGCTGACATGGCATTAAATAAAAAATACATTACATTACATTACATTGAAACCAATAACCATTGACCTTCACTGGTACAAAAAAAAGGGTTAAATACTATGATCATCAGTAGCTACCAATTTTCAACATTCTTCAAAATGTCTTTTTTATGTGTGTTAACATATGAAAAAGAGGAATTGGTTGAGTAAATGATGACAGAATTTTCATTTTTCCATAAACTATTTCTTTAAGTTGTATCAAAACACTCCAAAAAGTCAGTTCACAGCATAAAACCCAAACTTACTCGGCATCCCCGTTATTGTCAAAATTATTCCTGCCTTGAAAGCAGCTCTGGCATCCAAAGTCCAAACTGAAAAGCACACTGCAGTATCCATCCGGATCAGACTAAGAGGCAGGCGACATGTGTGTGTCGCTGGGACTGTCCATTGAGTCGTGTTGTGCGGGGTGTGTGGACTCCCTCATCTGCTGCTTGAGCTCAGAGATGGTTCTCTCCAGCCGCTCTCTGGCTTCTCTCTCTCTGCGCAGCTCATCCTGCAGCTCCTCTCTGTCTTCTTCTGCTCGGTCCAGCCTCTGACGCAGCTCTGATAACTGAACATACCACACCATCACTCAGATTGAGCCTTCCCATCCACATCACTACATAGCACAGGATTTGATAGCCAGCATCTGCTTTATTAGATAGTTTTATTTTAGTTGGTATTTAAAATAGTTTATTTTTATATATACATGTCATGAGCTATACGCAGTGGCTCAAAGAAAATAGAGCCCAATTTCATAGATTTTAATATGCATATTTGTATTATTAAAGTCTTTTTTTTTTATTGTATAATAGTTTGTGTCAGATGAAAACAATCTCTTATCCATTTTTATATAGATTATTGTCTGTAATATTCGATTTTTAAAAACTATTTAACTATTTAAAAATACATCAAAATGTATTAAATTGTGTGTGTGTGTGTGTGTGTGTGTGTGTGTGTGCGTGCGCGTGCGTGCGTGCGTGCGTGCGTGTGTGTATACTCTCTCGGCAAAGGCAGTCACATTTTTTTCCCTCTCCTGTATTTCTCCTGGCTGGCTCTTTTTGTCTCGTCGTATTCTATCTCTGAGGCTCTCCTTGCCCTGCTCTTCAAACAATAAGGAATTATGAATTTGATCAACTGGTCTCTGAACGCAATTGACACCATCTTCTCAACGAAAAGCCTGGGTTCGGGGGAACCCAACCGTCCTGCAGGAACGTCTGCAGCTAGATACATGATGGACGGGTGGGACAAGTGGCAGGTCGTGTGCCTGGCCACTCTGTCCCTGAAGGGTATTGAAAACATCTATCTAGTCGGAAATTTGATAACAGAGTTTCTGCTGATGGACTTTGGCAAGTCCCTGGGGTATCGATGATCGGTAAAAGTGGTCAGTGCAGTCCAAAACCCCACCAAGCTGGCTGGATTGAAACGGTGGTGAGCAGAACTGTTAGTACTCAGACTGTGGTTAAGGACCGCAAATTGGAAAACATTGTGGAGAAACTAACAGCTTTGCAAAGAGATTTGACCATTAGATATCTGCGAAATTGGCAGATATTGACCCAAATTGAGAAAGCTTTTTCTCTTTTCTCGGCTATGTGTTTATGTGCTTGTTGCTGGGGCTTTTTTCCCGATATCACACTGCCTTACTTTAAGGACAGTCTGGAAGGGGATTTTTTCGCCCCCCTTTTCCCAAATGTATCTTATTTCCTCTTTCTAAAGCTACCTCTCATCTGACCTGTCTTCCCCTTAAATGTTTGTTTATGGTTGGAGGGGTCTAATTTCGCTACTTGTAAAAAGTATATGTGACAAATAAAGGCTTTTTTCATATATTTATTTATTTAATATTTTCATATATCTGTAAAATGACTGAAATATGGCACACTATTTCACCCAAATTCTAGTATTTTATTTTCACACAAGGTATTTGAATTATTAAAGCATACATTAGCATTTAATAGTCTTTCAATGTTTATTTTAGGTATTGCATAGATTAACATTAACTGGTAGGTTATTAATACTTACTACGCTTAAACTTTGAAACAGTAGTATATTTAACACACTAATATACATCTATTTAAATGTGTAAAGGCAGATACCTGTCTGGCGTAGATGGTTTCCTGGTGCGTCTCAGTGCTCAGTTGTTTGCATCTGCACTCCTGCTGCCTCAGCTGGTCGAGTCTGGACTTCAGCTTTCTCTGCTCCTGCTGGACTTCACCGAGCCGCTGAGCATGTTCGGTCTGAACGGCCTCAAGCTCTCCGTGAAGGTCACATCGGTCGAGGGTTTCACCCTGACGCAGCGCCTGCAGCTCCTGTTCACAAGCACCACAGTGAGAACCAGTCTGAGCTGCTGCCACAGATATTATTTGTGTTCTGTTTTAATCTAGAGAGGGAAAAAACCTTTTCGAGCTGCTTCTGTCTGTACAGTGTGGATTGGAGTTTGTCGTGCTGAGCGCTGTACATCTGTAGGAGCTCCATCACCATGTTGTCCTTACTGTGCTCTACAGACCGCTTACAATCCGGCGAATCTGCCATTCTCTGCCATTCATCCGCACTGCCGTCATCTGACTGGACACTTTTCTCTTGGCCTGTAGCAATTCGATTGTTTGTTTAGAAACAAATAGATCATTTTCTAGAAAATAAGCATCTAAAGTTTACTTCGTTTTTACTTATTCAGAAATAATGAAAATATGCTGCCATTAGAACAATTTGTCCATTTATAGCACTTTTACATTTTGGCCTGGCAAATTAGCGAATTTGAGGGTAATTCTTCAATCTCATTTGTACATTTTCTTACTCTCTGAACAAGATTTTTATTTATTTTTTATTTTTTTGCACAAGTGAGGTTATAAGGGTCAATAAGTCAATTAAAAACCTGCTACTTAATATGTGAGGTTGTGTTTAGTCTTTCCAAACACAAAGGATCCTTTTTGTCACAAACATTCAAATGATCACAGGAGAGCTTAGATTTTTTTCGTTTGGATAGAAACACTATGTTTACTGTAGAGATTGAAATAAAGTAAACCATCTTTTGAAAGTAGCTCTGGGTCATTTTTATTAATTATATTTTTACACAAGTAAATGGTGACAAATAGCTGTTGAAAAATGAAGTTATTAGATTTGTTCAAAAACGCTGATTCATCCAGTCAAAAATGCAATTGAATGTTATCCAAACTCATTCATTAATTCATTTTCTTTTCGGCTTAGTCCCTTCGGCACAGCAGAATGAACCGCCAACTTATCCAGCACATGTTTTTATGCAGCGGATGCCCTTCCAGCCGCAACCCATCTCTGGGAAACATCCATGTACACTCATTCACTATAAACAATTTAGCCTACCCAATTCACCTGTAGCGCATGTCTTTGGACTGTGGGGGAAACCAGAGCATGCGGAGGAAACCCACGCAAACGCAGGGAGAACATGCAAACTCCACACAGAAACGCCAACCGACCCAGCCGAGGCTCAAACCAGCAACCTTGCTGTGAGGCGACAGCACTACCTACTGCGCCACTGCATCGCCGTTATCCAAACTCATTTTTTTATTATTCCAATAGTAATATAATATACTGCAGCAATAAACATGATAGCAGGAATGTAAAAATGACAAATGGGTAAGTTTCGTTGTCTAATTAGTTTGTCCAGAGTCATAGTTAATCAAATACAAACATGATTGTGACGGTCGTCATTAGAATTTTATTTCTATTATTATATGGGCGATTTGTGATTGGATCACAACTGTCACCTGATTGAAAGTTATTTAGAGCACCTAGGATGGTGGTTTGATGTCTCATTAATTGTCACGCAGTCAGAGCATGCAGGTGATTCCGGGTCACGAGGGCATGCTGCTGTGTGTTTATGGAGAGCGCGGTTGCTGTGAAAATGTGTGTTTTTTTTGAGGGAGTGGCAGTGTTCCTACCTTTAGTATCTTTAATTTTTATTTTGGAGCTCGAGGTGTGGTATCTTTAGTTTTTATTTGTATTTCGCGCTCGGGTGCCTATTTGTTTTGGGGTTTTCCGTTTTATTTGAATGCTTGATCATTGCTGTGATCGGATTTTGTTTGAAGTAGTTTTCTGGGCCCAATATTATCAAGGGGTGATCGAGTTGATCTTGATACATTGATTTGGTTGATTGAACATTAGAGTGTGGTTTATTTGATTAAATCATACATTTGTTGAAACTTTATTTTCCTCATTAATGAAATTATTTGACTTATTATACCCCCACTATTAACTGTAGTGGGCTTTTCCTTTTCTGGCGCCTAACCCAATTTATTAGCCAAAACAGAGTGTATTTTAGTTCTACTATTAGTCAAACAGAGGAAGGAATGAAATATAGAATCATACGATCATGGATTTTTTCAAACATGAATATAAACATCAAGCGAATTTATTTCAAGTGAAACTGAAACTAGTGCTTGTGTGAAATGTGCTACACATACTCACACGGCTTTCTATTTTGACACACATTTGAGTGTGGATTTTGAGCATGTTTTTTTTTTTTTTTTAACTTTATCTATATGAGCCACTTTAAATTATTTAAATAATTACAAATTCTGTTCCAGAAAATATTCAATTTTTAATGCAATGTGACCTGTAGTGGAAGCAAACTGACCTGTGAAGGTGAGGGTCTTTGTGTCGGTGTTGTGTGCATCCTGATTCTTTTCATCCTGAGTATCGGTCTGCATCTCTGTTCCCGGAGACCCTATTTCCTTTTCAGGCACACAGCCAGAGTGTTGTGCTAAACCATTACCTGCCGGCTTGTCATGCGTGTACTGGTACCAGCTGGAGAACAAAACAGGAAGTTATTTACTATAAAAAACGAAACTGCAATAAAATGACTAAATGATTAAAACTTTCAATTTTAAGGGTAGCTTAAATAAAGCAAATTCTAATTTAAAGAAAATATTTTTATTTATTTAAATGTACTTTTTATCATATTTTTTTTCAATATTTATTATGCAGTTATCAGGACTGAGGACACTATTAATAAAGCATGCACATACAATTTAAAAATCCAGATCTACAGCAGCAATGAATTCATTTTCAAAAGCTTTCTTTTTTCTGCATTTCATCTGCTCTCATATGTTTTACATTCAAATATGATCAGGTTGTTTTTATTTATCTGAACATTTAATAACTGTTAGCAAACTGCACCTTTGCCACATCAAGTCGTCATTACTGGGCTCCTCTTTCAGACCGGCAAGCAATCGTGAGTCGAAAACAAAAGCAGGTGATGATACTCCCTGAAAGAGAGAGAGATAAAAAGAACTCGTTAGCCTGGTTTCAATGACAAAGAGGGATGGATTAACCCATTGTGTGTTAATGCAGATTAACAAATAGCCAGTCCCTTTGAGTTTTCTCACTTAGAGAATATTGATTTAAAACCTTCAAAGCACATAAACACACTCGCAGTCGCTCATGTGAGTCATTCTTTTCCAATACAGAACGCAATGTGAATGCATTGATTAACCCTCATTTTAACATGTTTGACAGGCCCTGATGTCTGATGAAGCTGCACGTGCTGAAATTGCAGTTCATTCAATATAGTGACTAATTAATATGAATTTGTATTGCCTAATTTATACATATCCAGCCAATAAAGCATCAATGCAGTTTTGTGATCAGTTTTATTATAGTACACAAGCAATAAGGCATTCAATACTTGTGAATGCATTGATTAACCCTCATTCTAACATGTTTTACAGGCCCTGATATCTTTTAAAGCTGCACTTGCTACATGTATGATGAAACACCCACCAAAATGTCAACAATTTGACAATTCATTCAACAAAATAGATAAATAATATAAATTTGTATGGTCTAATATATACATATCTATCCAATGAAGCATGAATGCAGTTTTGTGATCAGTTCTATTGTAATACAGAAGCAATAAGGCTTCATATACTTGGGAATGCATTGATTAACCCTCATTCTAACATGTTTTACAGGCCCTGATGTATGATGAAGCTACAGTTATGCTAAAACACCCACTGAAATGTCAACAATTTGGCAATTCATTTAACAAAATGGCTAATTAATATGAATGGTTTAATTTATAGATATCCAAACAAGATGCTTATATCCCAGTGGCAGTTTTGTCTAGTAATGAGCCTTGTTGCTCGTTAAAAAAAGATACCTATATGAACAAGAGACATAATAAGACTTCATGCAGATTAACCGCTAATTCTTTGAAGCATGAATGCAGTTTCTGTGATCAGTTCTATAGTACAGAAGCACTTTCTATACTTGTGAAAGCATTGATTAACACTCATTCTAACATGTTTTACAGGCGCTGATGTCTGACGTCGCACTTCACAGAAAGCTTCATCTCATTTCTAGTGGAACTATGGATGCTGCTTCCACCAACAGTCGGTAAAGTAAGCTGCTTTAATGTAAATAGGCCATCTGATCTATCCTAAAGCCTCAACGGCCAGACTGCACGCCACACACACTCTCAAAGCACACGTGGACACATTCAAACCATACACCCACACCATGTAGAGACAGAAATTTTCTTTTATGGTCATAGCGCAACAATTCACACGTACGCAAAAGTCCCTCTGCTGTGGTTAGCGAGCACAAGCCTGAGGTTCTTCAATGGAAATTAAGCCTTTCTAAGCAACTGTACATCAGCGGTGAGAACCGTTTGGTGAATGTCTCTTAGAAACAAAACAAGCAATATGAGTTTATTAAAAACACACACACATTTACATGTGAAGTCATGTGCAGCGCTCCAGACAAGTGTGAGTGGGGGAAGGGATTGCTGTCTGCAGGCCGTCACGTGAAACTGGCAGCACGAGGACTCTAATCTACACTGCTATTTACGACGAGACATGAGCAGGACAGTCACTCTTCACACACTACAGTGGCATTAATCAGTTGCGGAAATTGTAAAGTAGAGCAAGAGCAGCAGGTTTGACGATAAGGTCAAATTGATTAGCCTTCCTGCTTTAACCTAGTCAGCACAGTAAAGACGGTTTGTAGACAGATAGACAGACAGACAGACAGAAAAATAGAGTGAGAGATAGAGACTGAGATAGATAGATAGATAGATAGATAGATAGATAGATAGATAGATAGATAGATAGATAGATAGATAGATAGATAGATAGATAGATAGATAGATAGATAGATAGATAGATAGATAGATAGATAGATAAAATAAAGTGAGTGTTAGGACAGATGGATAGAGATGGCTATAGATAGACAAAAAGATAGACTGATAGATAGATACATGGATGGACATACGTATAGACAGAAAGAAAAATAGAGTGATGGATGGATGGATGCATACAGATGCATACATATCTATCTGTCTGTCTGTCTGTCTGTCTGTCTTTCTGTCTATTATTTTATCTAAGTCGTTGTTATGCCATTGCTGTACAGACTTATTTTTATTTAGTTATTTTCTGTAGTATAGTTTACTAATCTGCATTCATATTGGATAATAAATATAAACAAAAAGTCCAGTCTGCTCCCAGATAGTCTGTCTGAGAACAGTGTTGACTGGCGATGTTATTGAATCTTTGGTCGAGCATTATATAATGAGATGGGAATTCACTGAATGCTCTGGGCTGTGATTGGCTAAGAGGGAGGCTGGGGCCAGGGGTCTGCTCTCTGATTGGCTGGTGTTGAAGGTCCTGCAGGGTGAGTGCTGGATTTGTGAAGGGGGAGCGAAACTCTGCTGGCACATGTGCCAGAATGTCCCAGCCACTCTCTTTCACTCTCGCACTCAGTCTTTTTGCTCATTCTCTCCTCTTTTTTTCCCACTTCTCTCCACCCACACTCCTCTCCCTGTTTCTCTACCCTGTTGCCGTGGCTCCCGCTGTTTGTGCAGACTCTGTCAGGAGGAGCTTGAGAGTCTGGTGACCTGCTTTGAACCACATTCAGCCATTTCCTTTGGAGGGAAACATCTGGTGCGGCATGAGAGCTGGATTCAGCTGACCCAACATTAGATCTGCTGTTATTTATATATATATATATATATATATATATATATATATATATATATATATATATATATATATATATATATATATATATATATATGTTCTATTTATCAACATTAGTACTGAGACAAATCTGGTCCATTAAGTTTTTTCAGCTAAAAGTCTTGATAACTTGTGTACATCTCTCACAATTATCTTTAATACAACAGAAAAAATCTTACTATTACTTTCTAAGTGCTACTACTTCTCTATCACTCTATTTTTCTGTCTGTGTGTCTGTCTGTCTATCCATCCATTTATCTATCTATTTATCTATCTGAAGAGTGAAGAGTTTAGATGCAAACACCCCTAAAAGCCATTTGATATTTTCTTATAAAATTGGCATTTTCCTCCAACTCCTGTGTGTGGGCTCAGTAATTTTACTTTTATAGTGACGAATAAGGTCTTTTCATTGCCTTTCATGTGAAAAAACTGACGTAAATGTAGGAGGCTGAGAAAAATGCTCATTTTAGAAGAACATTTCAGACAGCATTTGGAGGTTTTTGCATCTGAACTCTTCTGTGAAGCTACAGTTCGGTTAAGATTATCAGTTACAATGTCATCGATTCGGTTCAATTCAATATCTCGGTGAATCTCGGTGCATTGACGTTGCTTTCCATAAAAAAATTTAACATTTTACTTAGCAACACAACAATTCTTGTAATAAATTTTATAAATATATTTAGATATTATTTGTAATACATTTTTGTCCTTTAAAACTATTAGTCAGATATATGTACTGTACGTTTACCTGCTCAAAGAAAACACTCTTTTTGAATGTATCAAACAAAACTCAAGTACATGCACAGAACAACATGAGCATTTACAGCAAACAAACAAATGTAAATTTTATCTTGCTTGCATTTTTGAGCATTGTTGAGCGAGTTTTTGAGCTTATGAATGATCAGTCACTCAATAGAAAAGGCTGCGATTAGCTCTACCGGTCAGCGCAGCTCTGTCGCTGTCAGAAAACAGTGACACGAACACCTCCCTCACCATAATAAGCTACCCCAATATAACGCATACGTGATAAATGACGTCAGTCATAATATATATTATTTCTATTATAAAAGGTAAAAAAAATGGTTTTAATCTTTTGGAGTGTAAAATATAGAATATTACTTTCTTTTATTATTTTAATATTTATTTAATATTTTAATAATTTATTAATTATATATATATATATATATATATATATATATATATATATATATAATATCTTTTATTATTTATTTTTATTATTTTATTAAATATTACTATTAGTTTTTTTTAAATGTGTGTAATTTATATAATCAAATAAATTAAATAGAAATAAAATAAATTGTATTTATGATTTATTAAAAATTAGTTTAATGCTTAATTAACTTAATAACAATATAAAATGTGAATTAAATCATTATTATACCTTATTTTACACTGGATTTTATTTTATTTATTTATTTATTTTTTTACAAATATTTACTTTAACCATAAATGTTCACATGAACAAACTTTCAACATCAATCCATCATATCTTCTCCATTTGTCTTTGTTCAAATTATATCCAACACAACAACACCTTAATTTCAATATATAACAAACCAGAGCTACTCACTACATGAGGCTGCCTCTTCTCCTGCTGGAACTTGGCCTTCATGTCCTCCAAAGATTGTTGTAGCTTTTCCTCATCTGCCGTTCCCAGGTGTCTTTGCGCCAGCTGCAGATAGCAGGCCCACTTGGCTGAATCGAAGCCCCAGTGACAAGTGCGTTTGTCCGGCTGTCGGTGCGAGTGCATAACAAAGCGTTCCGTGCAGAAAAGCATCCGGCATTGAGAACAACGAACGCAGGGCGCATCCGGACTGGAGTAAAGCTGAGGAACAAACAGACCTTGACACTTGCCCAAACATTGGTGTTCCACCCAAAATCCGCCAGATTCCTCGCCATCTTTTTCCTCCTGTTCCCTGTCTAGCGGCTCTTCGCCTGGATGGAGAAGGGTGTTGCAAAGACGCTGGGCATCTGTTAATGTGATGAGGCCGCAGGATGGAGTGCCCGGAGGGAGGATGCCTAGCACTTTGAGGATGTGCAACTGTGTGGCATCACAGCGGGAGCAGTACAGGTAAAGCTGATCACACACAGAGTTTATCTGTTGCAACGAGAAATCCCGAAGGATAGTGTTTAGCAGCTGAGGCAAACAAAGACGTAGTTCTCCTCCAACTGAGAAGCAGGAGATTGATTCGCCTTCCAGAGAGCACATGCTGAGGTCTGTGGAGCTGTCAGGAGGGACTAACAGGGGCCCGCCTGCAATACCTCCTTGCGCCAAAGGGGGCGCCAACTTATATTGACCATGATGGCTGGTAAATGCAGCCGGGCCACCAAGGGAGCATTGGCTGCTCAGAGAGAACTGTGCTAGAGTGTGTTTGAGTCCTGGGCTCAGATCCGGATTGGCCTCCGCCTTGCCGAGGGAGGTTTCTGGGATTTTTTTGCAGGACAGATTGAGAGCAGCCATCACACGCTTCTTTATGGGTGTGCCGTCCGTACCATTGTCTCGCATTAAGCGCTTTAATGGCACTTTTAGAAGTGACTGATCCTTGGGGACGTCTGGACGCTTGTTTTCAGTGGTAGTCATGTTGTTTATGGATATCGCTAAGTGGTCTTTGGGGAACAGAAGATGCGCACGGGGAAGTCTGAGGAATGCAGTGCTTTTTATATGTGGATCATAATAGGTCTTCTTCCCGGATGACTGAAACAAGTCAAAACAAGCATAGTAGATTAATTTTTAAAGAGTTGGTGCGCTAATAATATTTTGTTAACAAATATGCATATTGTACACTATGGAGTGTTAGGTTTTCACAAAAAGGTTAGATAAATAAAGTAAAAAAAATAATGGTGAAGTGTAACAGCTGTTTTGTTATTACATATTTCCAAATAAAATGATGAAATGTATTTAATAAAACAAAGTTAGTTTAGTCCAAAGTTAATAAAACTAAAACTAACAAACCCTAAAGCTAAAATAAAAATGGATTAAAACTATATAGACCTGTTTAAAATGTCTATAAAAAAGACAAAAATGTTATTTGTCATCAATGTCTAAATAAAAACAGAAATTTACATTATGAATCACAGACATGAAAATAATAATTAACTTATTCATATTTATTTGACACTTTGGAGTAAGGATGCACAGTATATCAGCGGCCACATCAATATCGGCTGATAAATGCTATTTTTAATGTTATCGTTATCGGTCTGACATATCAAAATTTGGCTGTAGCCGATAGATTATGTTATGTCACAGAACTGCCTGCCTTGGGCATACATGGGTCGAATTTGTTCAGCCTTGACTAGAACAGAGCTTCCCTCACATTGTATATTGCTTCAAAGTTCATCCTTTGTGTGTGGTATTGCTGTGCGTTAATAACTCCGTAAGCAACCATATTCTTCATCATTGTAGTTATGTTTAAGTGTCATTGTGTATTTTGGTTTAAATTGCCTCGGAAAAATATTAAATGTGTAAACAATAGCAGCGACGCACACCTGCTAAACAACTCGCTGGATTGTTTGTAATCTAATATGAATATTATTTACTATCAATGCATTAGTTATTAGTTACTATCAATGCTTGCCACGTGTTGTTGATGTAAGATTGTATTTAGTTTGATTTTGTTATTTAACCTATTATTTTTATGCAACAGTCAAGTTGCATGTAATTTTGCTATGCGAAGAAAACGAAATAATTTATTTTTGCCATGCTGATTTATGTGAAGTCATGAATCTAGGTCAATATAATCACCTTGCGATTTTTAAATTAAGTTTGTTTGTTTTTTGTTTTGAGTAGGCTATTAAGTTCATAAGATCAGTTCAAACTTTTTAGAAGTTTTTTTTTAAATAAAATCAGTTGTTCGCTGTATAAAAATTTAACATTTTGAAATATTTATATTTCTCGGCTAATATATCAGTTATTGGTCTCCAAATCTTAAGAGTTATCAGTTATTGATATCGGCCAAAAAATACATATCAGTGCATCCCTATTTAGATTTATATTTTTCATTAGTTTTTAATTGTGTAAACTATAACAATAGAAGAAAAATTATCCCTCGATAAATAAAAATCAAATAAAAATAAACGTATTATTATTCCAAAAAGCTTCTCTTTTTTTCACCTTTAAAATAACTAAAACTCAAATAAGAACAGTAAAACAACTAAATACTAATAATAAAAAAACTAGGAAAATTAAAATTATTTTATTTATTTTTCAGAAATAAATATATTTCATCCAAATTTGATGTAACTAAATACTATCTAAATAATAAAACAGCACTGAAGTAAACATGTTTACATAAAATCGTTCACAAAATAGTTCAATTTAAATACTTATGAAGGCACTGAACTAGTTTCCAGAAAGGCTAATGGCATTAGCCTCGTTGTTTAAAAACAGTTTGTGTTAATCCTGTTACAAATTAATCATATCTGTAATGTGTTGTGACTGCATGTAGCAGACTTTCCATCCCCTCTCAGACAGACGCTCCGCCCTCTCTCAGACAGAAGCCCCGCCCCCTGTTTGGTCTTACTCTCTCACACACACACACACACACACAGCCAGAGCTCCGTCCCTCCCCCCTCCGCCGTGGTAATGACATTCACTCGTGCCAGAGAGCTCTGCGGGACTACCCCCATATGCTCCCACATCTATGACACTTTCACATTTCACAACAAACTGCGAAGATAACCCTCGAAAACGATCTCATAACGAAGAAAATGAATGAAGAGAGAATAAAAATACGGGGTTTCCAAAAAACACACACATATATACATTTTAAAATGCTATAAAATCTGAACAACATGACGAAATAACACATTATAATGTTATAATAAAACATGATTTTATTTAAATAACATTATTTATCCAAATTACAGCATTTGAACGTAACGTGTATGGATTACTGTCGTACATCAGATGTGACATGTCTATGAGCTGGCTTACAGATATCACATATAAAACATAACTCAAACTACTCATATATGATTAAATACGTGACACTGACGAATACATGAAACTAAAATGACACAAAAATGCGCATGACACGGCTAACCAACGTTAGTACTTGTTAGAAATACTAAATACCAGCTTTCGTTATGAATACTGTAAATCTGTAACGTCAAACCGAATAAAACTACACACATTCAGTCTTACCTTTAGATCCTGAGTGTCAATTCAGCTTTGTTTTGACGATAAGAGAAGGACAGCGCGTTAAATATGTGTGTGTTTTCAATATCTCGGGATTCCGCCTCGGAGTTCACCGTCGACCGTTCGCCCGTCGCCGTCACTCTGATAACACTGGTACAGGCTTCATGCTGATAGACTCACAACGTCAATCCACAACCCGACAGCCTACGTCACCCGCCGGGCTGCCGCGGCCAGACGGCGTGATTTAGCGGAGGAAGTCTGTCTGTCTCGCAATCTGGGGGGCGTTCCTGCGTTCCTACGGGTCCCGCCTTTGGGGTGACCGCTGATTGGTGATGTTGTCTGAATGATGTCTTGTCTGTCCAATAGCGCGTCGGTTGTCGGTCGCCACTGCCAACTATAGCTATGGCAACCGTGAAGGCTGGAGGAGGAAGTCTGTCTAGAGATCAGGGTTTACGTGCGGTGAACTTACTGGAGTTGTTGAGAAGCGCGATAAAGGTGTGTGCTGATATTTACAGATCTAATAAAGCCTCAGCTTCATGCTTAAACACTGATTAACTACGCTAAATGTTTTGATGTATTTATAGGATATACAGAGCTACGGGCCATTTGTGACAATATTTTGTTCATTGTGAGTGTTAAACTTTAATATCCAATATTGAACAGTGTTTTCATATTAAATAAAGTGTTAAACTTTGTTATTCAGCTATTAATACAGTTGAAGTCAGAATTATTAGCCCCCTTGTAAAATATATTTTTAAATGATGTTTAACAGAGCAAGAAAATTTTCACAGTATGTCTGATTTCTTATTTGTTTTATTTCAGCGAGAATAAAAGCAGTTTTAAATTTTTTAAACACCATTTTAGGGACAAAATTATTAGCACATTTAAACCAAAAAAATTTCTTGATAACCTACAGAACAAACCATTGTTATACAATCACTTGCCTAATTACCGTAACTTGAAATATATCTAGTAAAATATTTACTGTCATCATGGCAAAGATATAAAAAATCTATTATTAGAAATAAGTTAATAAAACTATTATGCTTAGAAATATGTTGAAAAAATCTGCTCTCCGTTAAACAGAAATTGGGGAAAAATTAAACAAGCGGTCTAATAATTCAACTGTACATTTGATATATTTTATGGTTTTTATTTGTCTTTACTGAATTATTTCAGACAGTGGTAAACATGGTACTATAGTTTTAGTTTGGATCTCAGAATTCCCATATATTAATCTAGTTCAAGGCGGCTTTGAACTAATGTGGACTTTTAACCTACATTTTACTACCTAATAACTAGCCATATAGTGAAAGTAAATATTTATTTAATAGATCTAATAAAGCCAATTTGGATATATTGAGGTAAGGGGTGTAGCTCAAACCCGTTTGTGACAATATATAGTCGGGTGTTCGGGTGGGTCGAAAGACCCTTCATACTGACAAGTCCAGAATTTGGCTCTATATGAGCTCATTTGTCCCATTTCTGACAGTATGGCATTAATAAATTGTGGAAATATCCGAAAAAAGAAGGCTTTAAGACTAATTTAATTATTAATTATTATTAAAATGGACAAATTCTGACTGAGGAAATGAGCTGGCTAGTTTGTTACTTGCCTATAGGCTACAGTTTTTCATTTAAAACAAGTTTTAACAGATTCCTAATAGTTTTTTTTTAATGATGGATGATAATAAATTAGCATTTAAAAACTAAAAAAAAGTATTTGTCAAATTTCTTTGTTCAAAAAAATGTAATTTAATATTATATTCTATTTTAGTTTGGAAACCAGAATTCCCAAATATTAATCTACTTTAAAACAGCTTTGAACTAATGTGGACTTTTGATCTACATTTTATAGTAAACCATAGTGAGAATATATATTTATTCTCTAGTATTAATTATATCAATCATTATAATGCAACTGTAATTAACCCACAGTTAAGCCTACTTATTTGATTTAGACCAAATCTTTATTTCCCACAGTTTTTAATATAAATATGCAGGTATATTTCTAAAACAAGACAGCTATACGAATTAGAGTGAAAATACAAGCCCCATATTGTATTTCTTTAGTTTTAATGTGAAACCTGCAGAGACACATTTGCATTCTCTTTCTTCTTTGTGTCCTTTTCCATGTGCACATTAGCATGAGACAAATGGCTCTAATTTGACTTTCATTTGTGTGGAGCTTTGCATTTCTATAGTTTAGCTGCGAACATGCTGTAAGTTCACGCCGTCGGTCTGACCTCTGCCTGCATTGCTCAATTCAGAGGAAACACCCTTATATTTATAGATGTTTGTACAGTCATGAGTTATGAAGGAGCAATGTGACCATCATAAAATCCCGCTACTCATGGCTATCTTTGTGTATTTGTATAGTCAATAAAAAAGAAACCCATCCTAATTTGTAAATAGACAACTATAGATGGTTTCTTATAGATCTAAATTATCTTAACTTTTTTTAAATACCATTTTTCCGGTATTTTAATGACTTTTTGGGGTAATTTTATTTGAAATAAGTATGTATATAATTTATTTAAAGCATTTTTGAGCCTGTCTTAGATAATATTTTTACATTGAATTATTTTAGAGTCATTAGATTTTATTGATTAAAAATTTTTTTAGCTTTTATAAAAAATTTTTAATCTTAATAAAACAGAATAAAACTGAATATAACTGAATGATTAAAGGATTAAATGATTAAATCTTGCTATTTATTTTTCCTTTTTATTTAATAAATTAGTTGTTATTGTTTAATAAAATCTCCTAGCATTTCCAAAGACCCCAGCTTAAAAGTAAGCATCATAAATCATGATCGAAATCTTTGTTATTTTAAAAAACACCATTTAAGGGTCAGCATTACAAAACGTCTGCAACACTAGTTGGCCGCCGTGCATGTTTTTCAGGAAAGCTGTTGTGTTTTTCTTCAGTCTGAGACTAATTTAATGTCCTTTTTTGGGCCTTTTGGCTTTTACTTTTCATTACTTCCAGTCTCTCGGAGAAACCTTTTAAGAGTATTTTGGTGCGTTAAAATAAACAACAATTTCTTTGCTATTTTCAGAAAAATAAAGCAATAGGTCAAGTGGCAGATCTGCAGGCAAAGCAAGTGTAATTCAACTCATCCAGAAACAGACCCGTTTTTAATATCTTTTCCATTTTTAAAGCAATACAGTCACGAATGTTGAAGCAAATTATTAAATGTGTCCTAAAAAGAAGTTAATTAATATATCAAACACACTGTAATCATATAGTGGAGAAAATGTATTGCGCTTCAGCTGAATTAAAGGAATAGTTCACCCAAAATAAAAATGTATTCACAATTTACTCACTATCAAACCTTTAGGTTAATTTTTTCCACAAACGAAGATATTTGGAAGAATGCTAGCCATTTACATCCATAGATAAACAAATACTATGGAAGTCGTTAACTAGCATTTTTTTTTTATCACTACTCAAAATATCTTCTTTTGTGTTCAACAGTAGAAAGAAACAGGCCCCAAACAGTGCATGACAAGTAAATGATGACTACATTTTCATGTGAAATGATCCTTTTATTTTTCAAGGGAGGTCCATAACAATCCCTTCATTTGAATAATTTATTTGCCCTCACCTCTCATCTACCTTTCATTACGCGGTCACTCTCCCCTTGCCAAGCAACAGGACTCTGGTTCATATTATTGGAGGCTTCAAAGCAGACAGAGCCAAGAATAAACACAGAGGACAAAACAAAGACAGAAAGATCCGTGTTGCTGAGAAACAGAGGAAACAGATCAGCAGGAGCGGTGCTTGCGTCAAATAAGAGCTGAATTACTGCACTGTGCTACGCAATTGTAATAACGCAATCTGTTTGGTCACATTTGGTCACAAAAAAAAGAAACATTCTAGCAGCTTTTCATGCAGTACATTTAATAAACACTCATTATTTATTGTAAAGGATTATAGCATACAGTGGAGATCAAAATGTAAACAACCTACGTTTTCGAGGTCACTGCTTAGTTCTTTTGGAATATAGCCTTATAGCATTTGTAAAGCATATTTCTTGAGGTACATATTATAATTCATTGCAATTTTGGTAACACTTTACAATAAGGATGTATTAGTTAATAATAGTTCATGTACATTCACTGGCCACTTTATTAGGTACACCTGTAAATTTACAACGCAAATTTGTAATCAGCAAATCACATGGCAGCAACTTAATGCTGCAGTTCAAACCGAGCATCAGAATGGGTAAGAAAGGAAATTTAAGTGACTTTGAACATGGCATTGTTGTCGGTGATGGACTGGCTGGTCTGAGTATTTCAGAAACTGTTGATCTACTTGGATTTTCATGCACAACCATCTCTAGGGTTTACAGAGAATGGTCGTGAAAAGTGAAAATATCCAGTGAGCGGCAGTTCTGTGGGTGCAAATGCCTTGTTGATGCCAGAGTTCGATGCTCAGAGGTTGAAGGAGAATGGCCAGGCTGGTTCAAGTGATAGAAAGGCAACTCAAATATTTCCTTATCATGGATGTGCAGATGACAAATTTGCAGCAACTTTGTGATGCTATCATGTCAATATAGACTAAAATATCTAAGGAATGTTTCTAGTATCTTGCTGAATCTATGCCGTGAAGGATTATGGCAGTACTAGATGTATCTAATAAAGTGGCCGGTGAGTGCATTTACTAACATGAACAAACAATCAACAATACATTTATTATTGTATTTGTTGGTGTTAGTTAACATTAGTTAATAAAAATACTGTTGTTTTATTGTTTGTTTGTTAACATATGATGTGTGTAGCAATGGATGTAAAGCAAAGCACGCCAAGCATGGAACGCTAGGTAAAACACGGTAAAAAGGCACACGTATACAGCTGCTTCACGGATGATGAGTTTTAGCTCCTGGTTTAAGGGAAAATAAGGTAATTTGGTTTATTTAGATTAATGTGTAGATTAATGTCTGATTGTTGATGTTGGATTAGTGTTTTAATTTTCTGGATTCATTTGTGTTTGTTTGTTTGTTTGTTTGTTTGTTTTCTTTCTAGTTCTTATGGTAATTCATGATGCAATGATGCGCAATAGTTTTATGGAAGGTGACCAATAAACGAATCGTGAACCACCAGTGAAAGACTTGATCATGTTTTAACCAGGACGCTACATGGTGCATTAACTAATGTTAACCAGCATGAATTTGGATATTAATAGCGCATTAGTAAATGTTGTACTATGATTAATAAATTCTGTTCACTATTAGTTCATAATAGTAAATACATTAACTAATACAAACTTATTGTAAAGTGTAACCGCAATTTCATGACAATTTGTACATTTTTGAGTCAGTAACTTCTTCATATTGATTTAAACATTTTCATTCATAAATTGTAGTACGATTTGCTTATCCTTTAATGAGAGGTAGGTTTAGGGATGGGGTTTAAGAGCATGCCTTCTTTTAAAATCGTTTTGTTTTTTCATACTAAAACTGAAATAGTATGAATTTGTAGGAATTACCCACTTTTCTGACAATACATAAAGTAGTTACGTTATGGCTTGACACAAAAACTTGACAGGTCTGAAAAAAATCAGCCCTGATTTTAACCTTATTGAAATTTTTGGGAAAATCCTTGGTGACCAAGTAACTACAGTTAGTGAATTGTGGAAGAAACTGAGGCCCTTATTACACTAATACTTTTTAGTTTTAAAACACATACGTTTTGCAACGGTTACGCCATCTGTCCACACTACGGCAGAGTTTTCGAGCTTTTGAATACGCTGATGAAGCCGTTTTCATTCACAAACTGCTACTGCTCCCGGTCAGTGTGGATGGGGGAAAACGGAGACATCTGAAAACGTGGCATGGCTGCAGACATTCGCCAGGCTGCAGACATCTGATTGGGGCTTTTTCTCAGTATTAAGTACACAAAGTTCAGTCTTGCATCCTTTCATTCAGTTCAGACTTCGCAAGTTTGAAAAGGAAAACAAACTCCTGAGGACACATCAGGTAAAAACAATGTACTGTATAATGTCATTCGCATCACCCTGGCTACATTTTTTCACTGTCTTAACATTAAAATGAAAACACGATATAAGGAACTGTCGATTTTCATTTTGATATTACCAACATTAGCTGCATATTTATATAACGTCATCTTCACTGTATGCATATTTATAACAAAACGGAGCCTATCCTTTGCTTCCTTTAATTTTCATTGAAAAATATGAAACATACCCTTTCTTTCGATGAATATCAGTTTTAATAATCAATAATGGCCATTATAAAAGTATAACGTACAATAAGTTTCTACAAAACAGGAAATAAAGGCAAACCATCAGTCAAATGTGCAGAATCAGTGTACACAGATACATTAATTAATATATTAACTTATCTTTGCGCTCAGCCAAAACACATTACCTGAGAAAAAGTAATAGGTTAAAAAGACCATAAGATTGACAAGCTTAATTAAATGACATGTTTGACAATTATAGTGAGATGAAATCCATTTATCCTTGATAAACTGTCCGACCTGCGCTGCTCTTGCCTAGAGATTTGTGCTCAAAGCACCTGCTGAGACGTCCACATATGCTGCAGTGCATGCCAGTGTGTGTGGTCACGTGATGTGCGTTTTCAGCAGTGTAGTGTGTACGGAGATCTGTTCAGAAACACTAGGTGAAACACCAGTGTGGACGTGGATCTTTTTTATTCTAAAATGCTGTTTTAAAAGTAAAACGAGTGTAAACGGGGCCTGAAGGTCAGGATCACTGCAGAGCAGAGACTAGTGATGTCTGTGAGATACTTCTACTCTTCTTACTAATTATTGACAAATACATTTTATTTGTGATTTTTGATCAAGCTATAAAAATGTTGCTGTTACCAAATTTTGATTAGCTACATATAAAGTGCTTTGAGAAGCCTTATAGAAATGCCTTAGCTATTTTGTTAAACACAATTTTACAACCATGATATATATACACCTAAAACAATTCAAACAGTGAAAATTAAATTTCCTTTAATCTTGATCTCCACTTTACATTCAGTTTGTCAATATACTATGCTTCTATGACACCACCCAGACTCATGTGCTTTACATTTCACAGATATTCATAAATATTAATTTAGAACATAAGGTCACATCAGGAGGTCCAATGAGTTTAGCTGCACTTTTCAAACTTAAACACAAAGTAAATATAAATATGTTCTGCTGTGGGCAGTTTTCTAACTGGTCTAGCTTTGTTCTTGCACAGCTTAAGAAGTTTCTAAAACACAGTTTTAACCTGAAAGGGAAAAAAAGACAATCATGAGATCCTCATAGTTATATTATACACCATAACAATGATTTCATACAACATTACTGGAGCATTTTTTGCAATGAAGAACTGTTTACATTTTTCTGTCTAAAAATTGTTTAATGTCTGACTTAAAATTTTATATTTGCAATTGGTGAGTGAAAAAGTCCTACATTCATTTTTTTAGCATATATAGAGAATGGAAATCAATATCACAGCCACCATGCTGATACAGAGACAACAAATACACGGTTTTGGTAACTGTGAAACAGTTCAGTTTTGCACAAACAATTTTTTTCTTGCTTGTTCAAACTTATTTAACTTAAATAAAACTTATTTAAAAGTTTATTTTAAATGTATTTAAAATAAACTGAAACAACAAAAATAGTAAGAAATTTATAGGACAACTTAATTGTTTTATGTTAAATCCACTTAAATTTGTTAAGTTAACTTAATGGTCTCAGACTCAGAAAATCAGAAAATACGGCTTTTAAAATGCTGTCATTTTTTTTAGATACAAGTACTAATAAAATGTGGAATTATTACTCATGTCACAATACATTTCTAATACCAGTAAATTTAGAAACCAAAAATTAAGACATTTTCCATTAGAATGGCTAGAAATTAGGGTAAAAAGCAAGCATTCACCATTCTAACTTGTTTTTGTATATAGTCATTTAAGTATATTATAAAATATCTACATTCACCACTACTTATTCCAGTAACTCATAGGGTTGTGATATCAAATTCTCATTTTGGAGAACTTTCGAGTTTGTTCCTCATCATTACTGTGATCTCACCTGCTTTTGTCTTCTCTTGATTTGCAAGTCTTGTTGTTGCTTTGCCCTGACCTCTTCCAGAGTTAAGCATCCACCTGCAGAAGTGGCAAGTATGGTTAAACAAAGTCTAAGAATTGTTGTTTTCAATGAGAAATATTGATGTACAGTACAGTATATTTACTCACTGAAAAAACATGTCTGTCAAGAAAAATCATAATCCTGGTATTGTTGTTTTTGTTAATTATTATTAACTTGCATTTTATGAGTCCCCAAGGATTATTGTTTAATCTAAAAAAAAAGCTTCTACTAAAACATCGCATACTTGGATGACCTAGGCTGAGTCAATGAAAAGCATATTTTTGGTGAACTTTCTCTTCAAGCGTTTGTCATGGTTTTATTCTTGCGTGCATAGCTCCCTCTAGTGGTTCTAGTGGTTTTATCAAAGCATTTATTTCGGGTCTTTTCAAACAGACTCATGAGCAAGCCTCTCAAATTTGTTTTCTGGTTAGTTTGGTTGAATGACTCACCCACAGTACTAGGAGATATGGAAATATAACCCATGGCCCGACTCAAGCGCAGATCCTCCAGAGCTGCCAGTTCTGCTTCTGCTTCTGGTAAACAGTGAATCAGCGAGTGTTTAAGTTTCACGACAGCTTTAACCTTTCATGATTTAATCAAACTACATTTATTTTGGTCATTTTCTCAGAATTTCAGTGTTGAAATCTCATGTAAAAAAATATGTTGATTTAAGGATTGATTCTATATTATTTATACAAGGCAAAAATATAGCGAAATGATCTGACTTTCTGTTCTGATTAACTTTTTAATGTCCTTAATTTGTGGGGGAAAAACACAAACCTTAATAATTAGAGCCAGATTATATTAAAGATAAATGTTAATTATATTTAAATACTTATACCAACTAAATAGAAAATCTTAATTTCAAAACTAATAATTAGGGGACATTATGTTATTGAGAAATAAACTAAAAGACTTTAAAGGATAAGTTTATAAACAAACATTTTAGAGAAAATATGACATTTAAAGGGATAATTCACACAAAAAACTAACATTATTTCATTACCATATACTCACAGTCAAGTGGTTTTAAATCTTTATGAATTCCTTTCTGTTGGACAAGATATAAGAAATTTTGAAGAATGCTGGAAACAAGCAGCCTTTGAAACCCATATTAGAAAAAAAAATATTGAAGTCAAGGGTTGCTCCTTTCCAACATTCTTCAAAACATCTTCATTCATTTTTCATCTTTATTCTTCAGAAGTAACTCAGATGGGTTTGGAACAATTTGAGTAAAAATCTTAATATGGAATTTAAGCCTTGTGTACTGTTCAAATGTATCCTTTGGTTATGTTCAGGAAAAAAAACATCCACTGATTTAAACTGCTGTAAAACTGCACCAGATAAATGTTTTTTATTTATTTTGCATAAACCTGTTAATCAACCTCAGTCCTGATCAAAAACTACTAAATTGCTTAGAAAAATACAGGATTTTAACTCTTTAATTTCCAAATACATAAATGATGTCATTGATTTGGTGAAAAAAAACACAAAATGGCGTATTTTTAATATAAAAAGTAATTGTGGACTGGATTTATTTAACCTTTTATCACAGTCTTGGACATGTGAACAATTAGTCACAACATGCATTGTTAGATTTTCACATTTTCTCCCTAATTTACTGTTGGTGACGGTTTTTGCCCCATTGACTTCCATCTTAACCACATTTGATGGTCCATAAACACACAGTCTTTGTTTTTGTTTACTTCATGTAGTTCTGAGAGCTGAGCTGAGGTGAAAATCTAAGCTTTATTTTTTGCACAGGCCTATCTAAAGGGTTAATGGTGCCAACTCATGGTCAATTTTACAAATTACAAATTTTACCTCTTCCCAACATGGAAAACCACTAACAATCAAAAATGCATGATTATAGGGTGTCATGGTTTTGTAATCAAAACAATTTGGTTATAATGGAAGTCAATGGGGCAAAAACAGCCACCAACAGTAAATTAGGGAGAGAAAAGAATCAATCACAAAAAACATGAAAGGCAGTGTTGTTTTACATGTCCAAATACTTTAATAAAAAGTAAAAATAATTCCAGTCCACAATTACTTTTTATGTTGAAAATATGTCATTTTGTGTTTTTTACACCAAATTAGTGAAATCCTGTACTTTTCTCAGCAATTTAGTAGTTTTGATCAGGACTGAGGTTGATTAACAGATTTATGAAAAACATTTAAACAAATATTCATCTGATGTTTTTTTTTTTTTTTTTTTTTTTTTTTTTACAGCAGTTTAATTTAGATTCATCCCAAATGGATAGTAAATTTGCCCAAAGTGTATTGTTGAGTTTTATTATTATTATTTTTCAGGGCAATTATTCAAAATAAGGTTGGTCACCAAAAATAATTCTGCTAAGCGGAAACAGAAAAAGTTATGGTTAAATTAAGACTCAAAATCCCCCCAGAGTGGATGAAAACATCCCCAACAGAGTACATAAGGGTTAAAGATTCTTCTTTTTCACGTCTTCATTTTTAAGAAAGAAAGAAAGAAAGAAAAAAGAAAGAAAGAAAAAAGAAAGAAAGAAAGAAAGAAAGAAAGAAAAGCTAAGTACCTACTTTCCTGAATATCTTGTCTTTTCCTTGGATTCGGTGCAAATACTGTAAACGCTTTCTGACTGTCACAAAAACAGAAAATGGTCAATATACCAAAAGCCGTTATTTGCATAAACAAAACAAGCTCTAAAGCATGTACTACGGCAATTAACCAGTTTAATGCTGCTGCTTGGATTAAGTCCTGATTCACCATATGTTTCTGAGGCAGTCTTACCTGTGGATTTCATAAAGCGCGTGAGAATATGTTTTTGGCTTTGGCTGTTCCTTCGGTGCACATTTGGACGGTTTTGTCCTCGGTGAAGTCTCGGTCGGTTTTGTTTTCATCGCTTTATTGCTTCTCTCCGTTGTTTTGGGTTTATACTCCGTGTGATGGGTGCATCTTGGGCAGCTCGATGCCCTGTTTTTGCGGTGAGCGGCATCTCTGCCTCTGACTGCGGGTGTTATTTCAACTGGAATCGCTTTCTTGTTCGAATGCTTGGCATTCGTTGCAACGGATTTCGGGTTTAGAAGTCTCGTGTCCGGCATATTTACAATTATATATTATCATTGATCCATTAACCTGTCTTTAACCGAACAAATGTCCCTTTCTTGAACGCACCGGTTTCAACCAGCGAGATAAAATTCGGTATTTTCATTAAGAAGAGCCAGAATCAGATAAGAGAAAGTCTCAAAGTTGTGCGTGTTGGGTTTTGTGGACAATCCCGCAACCTCGTGTGATCCGATTAATGAGCTCAAGGCACACTGGCCAATGTGGTGACCTCATGGTAACCTAGTAACCAGACCCAGTAACCAATACCGCAACAACATGCTAGCTTACTTTGTCATGCTACTCCTAATGAATTACCGTTTTAGAATTAATATGAATTGCTGATTAAAAAGGCATCCTATTTTGTAGCGATCTGTTGTTGGAGTTCATCCATTCATTTTCTTTTTGGCTTTGTCCCTTTATTAATCTGTGGTTGCCACAGCGGAATAAAATGGCAACTTATCCAGCATATGTTTTGCGCAGCGCATGCCCTTCCAGCTGCAACCCATCACTGGGAAATGTTCTTGAAGTTTCGCAAGCCAAATTGACTTTTAGTGACAGTGTTTTCAGTTCCATTTAAAAGTAGGCTAATATAGGCTAAATCACTTTAAAAAAAAAATTTTTTTTTTAAATCTAAAATATATATAAATGTGTTACTAGTTTTTAAGCAAAGCAAAGTGGAATTATGTTGTCATTCTTGCATTTTTTAGGTTAAGGTATGCTTTATTACTTTAAAAGTAAAGGTATAGTAAAAATAACTGCATAATAACCTTAAAATACAGTGCTCAGCATAAGTCACACAATATGCATTTACAGAGTATTGAAGCCAAATTTGGAGCTTATCTAACAAAATAACTTATGATAATGGCCCAGAACCTAGTACACCCAAATTTATAGAAAAATATTAAATACAAATTTAAAAAGAGGAAAAATCAAGAAAAGCAAAAAATAATTTGAAAAATGTAGTTGAAATGTTGTAGGTTGTCTTTTTTTGTGTGTAATATTTAGCTTGATTTAATTGTATCAATTTCCAATTTTTAAACATGTTTGGTGACTAAAGTATTATTTTAATAAATATATCTGTTAAATAAACCTGTTTTGTTTAAATGCACCAAAATACATTGCCTTTATTCACTGAGAAATGGATAAAAATATACATTTTCAAAATAGGGTGTACTCAGTTCTGCTGAGAACGGTATGCTTTAAATAATTTTGATTTTACAATATGAAATGCTGGAAAATGTGATGACTATGTGATCTGAACAGGGATGAGGTAAGCAGTTAGGGCCCCGAATTAGGGGGCCCCGACCAATGCCAAGAATCCTACAATAATTGAATAGCTCTTTTAAACATTTTCTATCATATGTTGTAAAATCTGTCTACCATTAGAAATTAACGGTACTTCTTTTCAAAACCAGGAGCCCCCATGAATGTTCCTTCCCTAACAGCACATGCAAATATTAAAACTATAAAATATTAAATATTTTTTTAAATATTAAAATCTTTCTTAATAAATATACATTTGACCCCCACCCCTCCCCTTATAAAGGTTCATACCACTGATGCATTCAATTGCGCCAGTCAATGGTAGGAAAAATATCATTCAACAGTCTGAAACTGGCAGGTCTAGAGCACCGATGCATCTTAAGTATTCACAAAACACGTTTCCTGTACAATAGGCGTATAAAAGTCAGAATTATTAGCCCTCCTTGATTTTTTTTCTTTTTTAAATATTTCCCAAATGATGTTTAACAGAGCAAGGAAATTTTCACAGTATGTCTAGTAATATTTTTTCCTCTGGAGAAAGTATTATTTGTTTTATTTCGGTAAGAATAAAAGCAGTTTTACATTTTTTTAAAAAAACATTTTAAGGTAAAAATTATTAGCCCTGCTAATCTATATATTTTTTGATAGTCTACAAAACAAACCATCATTATAGAACGACTTTTCCCAAATGCCTTCAAATGTCACTTTAGGCCGTATAGAAGTGTCTTGAAAAATATCTAGTCAAATATTATTTACTGTCATCATGGCAAAGATGAAATAAATCAGTTATTAGAAATAAGTTATTAAAACTATTATGTTTAGAAATGTGTTTTAAAAATCTGCTCTCCAATAAACAGAAATTGGGGAAAAAATAAACAGGGGGCTAATAATTCTGACCTCAACTGTATCTGCCTGTAGCCTAAAAAAGAAAAAATAGACTCATAATTTGTATAGTTTGACCTACAGAAACCTCTAAAATAGTCACTAAATATCCCTCAAAACACTGAAAATTTAAATCCATAAATTTGATTCACTGAAGCATGTCACCAAACTACCTAAAAAGTTGACCCCACCCCCAATCGTCAATGTAGGCTATAATTCGCACACTGTTGATCTCAGATAAATTCATAAATTGTTCTTTACTAGTGGAAAAGCGTTTTTCAGATTATAAAAATGTTTTTTCACATGAAAAAAAAAAAGATAGTTGCCTAAAAAACTTTTCTCACTTTGTGGAAAGAGGCATCACTGTAAAACCCTGTTTTTATTGATCTGGTGCTAATATTTTTAAGATTGTGTGTGCATAAATGCAAGCATTTTAAAACTAATACAAAGTGCACAGATATTTCAGAAAAGCAGAAGCGCGCGGTCCTCCTACACTGTAAGCGGTGCTCTAACATTCGCCGCCCTGATGAATTTCTATCGGTCTCTACTTTTACCTTTGACGCATTAGGACATGACGGGATTGTAGCAGTCGCTGAAAACGGTCAGCGTGTGATGGGAGATCTACCCCGTTGACTTCGGACAGGTAGGATTACCCTCCACGGCCATTTATTAGTCACGAAAAGATGCATGTTTTGGCAAGCTCTGCGACCGGCTCGGTTGGAAGAGAGGAGCGCGCACGCTCGCGCACAGAGAGGAGCATCATCATTTTCCCTTTTGACTTTCATTTTGTGTATTTCGATTCGCGACAAGTTACGCTGATTTGTCGCCGTGCACATTTCGTGCACTCGATAAAATGCAGCCGCTTTTATATATCTATGACGCCGCGCCATCATTTAGGGAAGTGCAGGTCTTCAGGGACGCGCTGGGGGCTCTAGCTGTCACCGCACGAACACACGCCCATTTTCAATATATGACCAAAATAATGAACATTGGATGCAAATGCACCGACACTGTCGTGTTTAGCGGGCTCCCAGTACGACCTGTACGTTTGTTTTTAGTGCGAATTCGGCAGCCCCCTTATAGGCCGTCGTGATGCTACGACAAGCACGGGGATGTTTTGGGGAGTCACAGTGGGTGTTTATTCAGAAATGACTGCGGCTCGCACATAAACATTGAAAACACGCGTGGCTTTCTGGCACCTGTGCGCGCCGCGCTCCTTGGTATGTGTCCATTAATGTCGTCCAGCTTTCACGGTTATCGCACCGAGAGTCTGGTAAACCTTTATGTTCAATAACTACACCAATGCTTCATTTACACGGAGGTTTTTAATTCTATGGCTCGTATGAGACAAAGGGCAGAGCGTTAGTCGTGGTTACGGTACAGGCATGGCGCAATATCGCGTTATTAATGTAACCCATGTGTCTTGTTTTTAGCAGAAATGCTCATATGCTTCGTTTTTGTTTAGCCGCGGCCTGGTGTGAGCTCCAGTGATAACACTGTACAATTTGGGTTGCCCACGTTAAAGCAAAAACGTGCATGTGATTGCGTGAACTTAAAAACACAGTGATGATATTTCAAACACTACGAGACATGTTTTGGTGGTTTGTTTTATTTACTTGCTAACTGAATTATAAAATCGCGTGTTGTTGATATATTGATCTACTAATGCAAAGCACATCACAGTCATCAACACAAGCACAACACATGTATATATACATGTATATATATATACACACACAAACACACACACACACATATATATATATAAATAAATATATATATATATATATATATATATATATATATATATATATATATATATATAGGTTGCACATCTGTATAATAATTTAGCCTGTTAAACATTCATTTGAATTTAATGCAAAAAACATAAAAGAATAAATCAAAATAATATATTTTATTTGTGATTCTATGGTAATTTATGTGGTAGACAGTGTAATTTACTGTTTAAATGTTACTTTGTTAAGTGGAAAACACATGTGTAAGATTATTTCTAGATGGTTTAATGTCATTTTCAGTCTGTTCAGTCTGTCTTTTACACAAATGTTTTACAATACCTGGGTCAAAGTCGAAACAGAGTTTTGTAGCTCTTCATAACATAACAGTGTTATAAATGTGATACCGGTTTACATCATTTCTGTGCATTTAATAAGAACAGATAAAGAATCATTTGATGACTATTTAGGGATCCCCGCTATCCAAACCACTACTCTTTTTTTTATCAGCAATAAGATCTTAATCATTTAAAAATGTAAAATTGATCTTTTTTTTATGTGTTGTCCGTTGTTTATATTTAAACTTTTTTCACAAAGTATTTTGAAACATCAAAGTTGCATTTATTTGAATTGAAAGTTTTGTCTTAGATTGTAGCACACATATTGGGCATGAGCTAGTATAAGTTTCTGACAGTATGATAATTTTGGATAAAAATATCACAGTTTCACGGTATTATGATCACTGCTCTAAAATATATTCTTTTTAAATGTGTTAGTAAAAAACAACAACTTTTCCCCCTTTGAATACAATATATTTAATTTTAGGAAACATAATATTTTGGAACAGTAAACATGTTGGGCTAAATAGTTTAAATAAATCCTTGACCTCTGCTGTCTTCATTAGTTTCAAATACACAGATTTCTTCACAATACATGAAAAAACACTTTAAAAACCTTTACATATACATTATGAATGGTATAACATAATATTTTTGCGGTTTTAATACCTTGATTTTTTTTAAACCGCGGTAAGCCTTGAAACCCATGACTATTATCCCATGCCTATTACATAGTTGTTTCAAGTGTAGGCTATTATAGGTATACTATGTTCATGTGTAGGTATGCTTTGTTCAGTTTAGCATTTGTTTTTGTAAACTTCAACCTTTTTATTACACATTTATGACAGCATTTGCAACTGTATGATAGCTGAATCATGAAACTGCTTATTTTTCTGCTATTGATCTGCAGAACACTGTTTCATATTCATACTACTTATTGTGCAGAATCCGATTAAAATGTTATTTTCTAATAGAAATACAGTACATTTTGATATGCAACCTCGTTTAAACCTGATGCACTGTTAAAAAAAACTGAATGAAACATATTACAGGGTATCCGCAGGGTCTTAAAAAGTCTCAAAATGTCTATACCTTAATTTTAGGCCTTAACAAGTCTTCAATTTGCTGAAACATACTGTTTTTTTTAACAGGTCTTAATTTTAATTAAGAGGTATAATTCATGGATTGACATTTTTATGTATCACAAAGCGTTATGTGTGCAAACTTTTAAAAAAAAATTATTTTACTTATGACTTTTATGGTGAATTACAGTAAAAAAAAAAAAGACAAAACAATTTCAAAAAGTATAGATAGTATCATTCTTAGCACATACAATGAAAAAAAAACAAAACAAGCAAAAAACATACCAACAAATATAAAGGTAAACAATAATGTGGGTTAACAAAAAACACCAATTGTACAATCTGTATCACACAATACACTCTACTTTGCACTGAGGAAAGAAAAATAATCAATTTGCTGGAACAAGGACTTGGTCTATATTTGACAATAAAACATGTTCTTTTATACATTTCTTAAATGGGTCCCAAACTTTCTTAAAGTGGTTAGAAGAATTATGCGAACAAACTTTCAGTCCAATTCAGTAGACTTCAAGGTTTCTCGTTTTCCTTTGTCATCTTGTGCATAAGCAGAGTTTATTTCAAACTCTTTGATTGACTTAAGACTCATCTTACATAAGGTCACAAGACAGGCCCTGTAAGCAAATACAGTAAAACTGTTGGAAATTTGCATGTTCAGCTTGAGTCCATAGACAAATTACCTTTGCATGAACTTCTCTAGATAATATATCTCTTACTACAGTCAATTGCACTGGGATGGGGACTTTTACTAATATTGTTTAGCTTGTTTTAGTTTTAGTAGGCATGCCTACTCATGATGAACTTTCTTTCAGCTTCTTGTGTCCAGATTCTGTGGAACAATGGACAAGGAGCCCCAAACGAAAGCAGAACCCGCAAAGAGCACAGTCAACACCACGAGCACCACAACGGTGAACCCTTCCCATCAGGCCAATGGCACCCCAAAAACACCTCCTGCGCTCACGACTGTGACCACCTTCCACAACCAGCCCTCCCCAACCAACAGAAAAGTGGTGCAGGTATGAGTTCACTCTGTTACCAAAAGCGATTGTACACCCCAGAAGATATTTTTGCTTCTGCTTCAAACTACTTAAAATAAGCTGAAACAACACAATTCTTGAGTTTTTTAGGGAACAACTTAATTGCTTTATGTTCAATGAACTTAAAATTGTAAAAACCTTTAAGGGACATGAAGGGATTGTGTGGAACCCAGCACTTTTTACAGTGTATACAGACTGAAAGAAATGTGTGTAAATACTACAGAAAAGATGAATGTAATTATAACAATAAAGGGATAGTTCATCCAAATATTGCTCATTACTTACTCACCCTCATGTAGTTCAAAATCTTATTTTATGTTGGACACAGCAAAAGATGTATTGAAGAATGTTGGAAGTCATTGTCATCCATAGTAGGGGCAAAATACAATGTAAGTCAATTGCTTCTGGCTTCCAACATTCTTTTAAGTGTCTACCTTTGTGTTTAACAGAAGAAAGGCGTTTCAAACTAGTTTGGAACAAGTAATAGATGACAACATTTTCATTTCTGAGTGAACTGTTCCTTTAAGTAATTTAGTTGAGCTGGGAAATTGATATGGAACCAATAGAGAAAACTTTGACCTCTAATACAGAATGAAAAATGTTCATGAATTAATACAGCAATGACATGTAATTTCTACATCGAATAATTTAGATTCATTAGAAACTTGTAAATATTTTTACTTAGAATTGGAATAAAATGAGGAAATATAAAAGTAAGAAAATTTAAACAAGAAAATTAAAAAGTTAAATCTACTTTTTAATTTTTAATCCTGGAGTTTCAATCATGCACTGAGCAGTTTCATTATTTTGACAGGTGTATTTACATTGATTTGTCATTGCATGTGTTGTTGGGAGTAGTGGCTTATTGTTTTTTGACATCTCTGGAGATCATTTTGTGATAAAATGACATTCATGATAAAAAAAAAACATTGATTGTTGCTTCATTGTGTATTATGAACCAAATATTGAATTACCTCAGATGTGTTGGTGTGTCAAATTGACTAACAAAAATCTACTCTGTTGTTTGCTTAAATGTTTAAAAGCATGACTTTATTACAACTTATTTAATATTTAATATGTATTTACTATGTAATATTGTTTTAATTAAACATACAAAAGAGAATAAAATGTACTTAAAACAGAAGAAACATCAAATGAGTAAAACAAAAAGAAAAATGACAAACTTAGTTGAGCAATTAAGTAATTCATTCATTTTCCTTCGGCTTAGTCCCTTTATTCAACCGGGGTCGCCACAGAAGAATGAACCGCCAACTTATTCAGCATGTGTTTTTACACAGTGGATTCCCTTCCCGCTGCAACTAGGCATGGGCCGGTATAAGATTCTGATAGTATGATAACCTTGGATTAAAAATATCTCGGTATTGTGATTACTTCTTTAAATATATTCTTTTTAAATGTCTGGGTAAAAAACAAAAACTTTTTTCCCCTTTGAAAACAATATATTTGATTTTTTTTAAAGATTTACAATATTTTGGAAAATTAAACATGTCAGGCTAAATAATTCAAATGAATCATTGACCTCTGCTGTCTTCATTAGTTTTAAAAGCACAGATTTCTTTACAATTTAAAACGGCATCTTTGTATATTTTTCTGCTGAAGATACTGTTGTCCTAAAAAAAAAAAAAAAAAAAAAATGTAAAAAAAAAAATGTAAATAAATAATCTAACACATACCTTAGGAACGGTATAACAGAATTTTTGCGGTTTTAAAACGTAGACTTTTACAAACCACGGTATACCTTGAAAAGGGTTATCGTCCCATGCCTAGCTGCAACCCAGTACTGGGAAACACCCATACACTCTCACATTCACAAACACATACACTTAAACTAACCACACCAACTGAACCAGCGACCTTCTTGCTGTGAGGCGATTGTGCTAATCACTGAGCCCCCATATCACCAATTTTTAAAGTCACTTTAGTTTTTTATTCAGTATATTTGTAACTCAAATAGCTTTCAGAAAATGTAAAAGCATTTACAAAAAAAACTAATAATAATGTAAATGTTTATTCCTGTACTACTGACTTAACCAGAGCTATTTACAGGAGCAAAAAAAAATATCATTATTGCTTTTTTAAACGTAAGACATTTTTAAAAACATTTATGGACATTTAAAAATATCAGAAATATCAGCAGACTGTACTTTGTGACAGACTTCCATTTTCAGATATGATTGAGTGCTAATTTTGTTTGTCTGTGTTTAGTCAGTGGTGGAAAGAGTACTGAAAAATCTCACTCAAGTAAAAGTACTATTACTTCCCAAAAATGTAGTGCAAGTAAAGTAAAAGTATCTGTTGTAAATATTAACACTTGTAACAGTAAAAGTAGCACTTTTAAAAGTACTCGAGTTGTAGGTAGTGAGTAATGCACTGTGAAAGTCTAATGAGTTTACATGCAATTGTTACGTTGCACGTGTGAGAAAACGTAATTTTCTGTAGTTTATTTAGTTATTGTTTAAGGCCGTTTCAGTCATCATACATCCGTCATCCTGTTTAAACAGTCTCTGGGTTATTGCGTGTGAGGATTTTGGACGTTGTCTTGTACACTTTTACTGCATCCAAATGGTTAGCTGCATTTATATAGCACCAATGTCTTGAGGCAGTTCAGTATGATGCAATTTAGTTTCTATATGCGTTTTGATTGGACAGGAATCACAGGACTTGGAATCACAGAAATTGTTCTACTTTAGCCAATAATATAGACAGGAAAAAATAAAGTAGTGACTCCAGTTTGAAGGAAAGTAGTGGAGTAAACGTACCAATACTGCACTAAAAATGTAGGGAAAGTAAAAGTACACATTTTTAAAACTACTTGGTAAATTACAATTGCTGAGGAAAAACTAATTAATTACAGTACTAGTTTGAGTATTTGTAATTTGTTACTTTACACCACTGTATTTAAGTCACCTATAGTTAACGAAGTGACACTTTAAACAAGTGTCCGAAAGAGTATTTGAAGAAAAGTGATATGCTGATCATTACTTTGCACTGAACTTTCTCAATGGAGCATTGCGTTTTTAACTATCCATCCTGTGCAGATCTGAAAAAGCAGCGGTGGTAGGTGAACTTTTTTTTACCACAGGATGTTCTAAATATACAACAGTATGTGAAACATGACGAAGAATAATTTTATTTATTTGTATGGATTTTAACTGCTATTCAATGTCATTATCCATTTGCTGCTATTTCACTATATGCTAAAGTTCCTAAAGTGGCAGTAAACCTAAATAGAAGGGTGGTCATCGTTCACTTTCACTTTCTTTTTTGGTTCATTTACTGTATTTACTCTGTGTGGGTTTGAGCAAAATGTTCATATTTGTTTTATCCTACAAAGATCAGTTAGCATTTCTTCCATATTTCAAATGAAAACATTGTCATTTAGTGGGGCTAGGTTATTTGGCCTAAAATCAAAATCCGGATTATTTGAACATTTTAACTCGATTACCATTAATGAACGATTATTTTAATTATTTATTTTATGTTTTTGCCCTCATAGTTCACTGATAATTTTTGTACAGTAAATATGCTCAAATAATAACATTTTATTTCCCAGAGATGGGTTGTGGCTGGAAGGGCATCCGCTGCGTAAAAACTTGCTGGATAAGTTGGCGGTTCATTCCGCTGTGGCGACCCTGGATTAATAAAGGGATTAAGCCGACAAGAAAATGAATGAGTGAATAAAATGTTAAATAATTGTAAACACACTCTACTACACGTCTACTACCTATGATTATTTATTGAACATCAACGCTGAACAACTGAAATTAAAACACACATTGCCTAAAATGCAGCTCTCAGTGCCGCCCACCGTCGTAACCACTACCAAACCGACCAATCACAAAGCTTGCCCTATGCGTCAATGTGACGTCTAAGTACTTTTTTTGAGAGGTGTGTGCGGGTATGCGCAGGCTGTACTCGTGCCATTGGCATAAGTATATTGTCATACTAATGTAATAAGTATATTTCAGCCTTAACAGAGCAGAGTCATGTGACTCCACACACAGTAGGGAAAGTAATTGAAAAATTTGATTGATTATAGAATGTTGATTTCGATTCATCACCCAGCCCTATCATTTACAGTTTTTTTTTTTTTAGCTACAGAAAATAACAATTGTTTAGAAATACCAAATGTTTTCATTGAAGCTCTCTGCAACTCTCACATGGTCGCTCACTGAAGCTAAGCAGGGCTGCGCCCGGTCAGTAGCTGGATGGGAGAGAACATGGGAAAGCTAGATTGCTGCTTGAAGTGGTGTTAGTGAGACTAGCAGGGACCGCACAACCTGTGGTCTGTGTGGGTCCTAACGCCTCAGTATATTAATGGTGACTAGTGAGCGCCATCTTTCGAATGAGACGTTAAAACTAGGTCCTGAATATTCCCAGGATGACTTTACGAAAAAGAGTAGGGGTTTAACCCAGGCTTGCTGGCCAAGTTTGCCCACTGGCCTCTGTCCATCATGCCCTCCTAACCATCCCCATATCATAATTGGTTTCATTGCTGCTCTCCACCAATCAGCTGGTGTGCGGTCACCCTTCACTGGTTTCAAACATTCATGAGTTATCGAATATCTTCCTTCTATGTTCAACATAAAAAAGAAACCTAAAAAAAGTACATTTTTTAAAAAGTGAAGAGTAAAATGAAAATGGTGAGTAAAAATAAATTTTTGGGGAAACCATCTTTTTAAAAACGCATGGAGATGATAAACTTTTACTCCATTTTGATTAAACTCTGCATTGGTTATAATCAATGGTGTAATCAACTATAATCCTTACGTAACATTGCATATTCTGAGATTTGACTATTGTGGATGCACACATTGCGATATCGATGTTAAATTTATATATTGTGCAGACTTAGTATTTAGTTTATTTATGGCACTAGAGTAACTAGCTTTTAAATAAAAGCATCTGCCAAATGATTCAATGGGAATACTATAATAAAGTAATAATAATAATACTACATTAAGAGAAAAACATCATTAATAAAAGTTTAATACAACACATAACTAATACTTGTATATTTTACAACTTTGCGTCATTGGAATACTTTGTTTCTATTGTTTTTAGTCTTCCTTCAATTAAATAAATCACCTCAAATGATATGTCCATCTCCTCCTCCAGATCAATCTGTCGGGGGATCGACTGGCGCCTTCCTTTTCACCCAGTGAAAGAGTCAGCCAAGCCTCATCTTCACAGCAAACCCCTAAAACAGTGCGTTTTCTACAAAATAAAAGCACCTGCTAGAAAAATCAAAGTCCAGATATACTCACAGTGACGTTCTTCTCTCTTTTTTGTTTTATCTCCTCCCTCATCAGATTTCTCTGCCCAACACTCCAGGATCAACAGCTCTAGTTAGAGGAGGTCAGAGTGCTGTGACGGCAGTGCGCAAAATCTCTCCGCAAACATTGCTTTTGGGCAAGAGTCCGAGCACCAGTCAAGCTCAGATGCTCCTGAGGGCCCAGATGGTAAGACAACCTGTGCCGTATGCTGTTCTGCAGCATTTACAAAGAAAAGTGCCAGCGCCACCTACTGTCAGGGAGACCATTTGAATTTTCATTCAGCGTTTTTTGTGTTTGCTTTCAATTTGTATTGCTATTTTTATAGAGCTTGCACACTGTAGCTATGTTTCCATCCATTTATTTTTTGTGCATTATCGCACAAAAAATGCTCTTGAAAATGTGCATTCAAAACTTAAGCGCTCAACTGAGTAATCTTTTCATCTGATAAAAATGTGCATAAACTACAATGGAAACTCATTTAACTAATAAATTACATTAAATAAGTCATAGCATTTTGTTTTAATGGGTTATGTGATGGGACGGCATTAATGGACAAACCTGTTGACCGACCACATTGTAAAACATCTAAAATGTCATCATAAAACGCCTTTTAGTCAAAGTCCGTCATTAAAGTGGTTTGATAAAATTATTTTCTAGAACTTCTAGAACATTCTAGTCTTGTAGTGGCTGCTCTCACAATAAGCAGTCTAGCACCTCCACATGCCACTACGCTTTCATTGTGTTTAGTCTTTTGAAGCACGAATAATTATTATTATATAAGAAAAAAGGCCCACAGTGGCTTTTACCACAGCAAATTTAGTATTTTTTAATATTTGGCACCATTTTAATCGGAAGTGATAATTTTTTTCTTGTTGACTCATTGAATGTAAACTGTATCCTAATGTTTTTTGTAAAATTCCAGTTTTACTCAAAGGTTTAATTTGTATTTTTGGATGAAAATGTTCTCAAATGTCAATTGAAGAAATAAGATGTCTAAAATATTTGATATTATATAATATAATATATAATATAATCACAATACATTCTTATAATGCATGGTTTAAAGTCTAAATAAAGTATTACCATTCTGTAAAACTTTTATTTTTGTCAAAACTTCAAAGTTGTCTAAACAGTTTGTACTCCCAGAACAATATACACTATATAAGCGAGGGTCTTAAAAAACCTTCAATATACCCTTATTGCAACTGTAGGTTATTATTATTGTTATTATTATTCTTATTATTATTACAGCCTTTGATTTACCTGGAAAGAAGCATGTTGAGAATAAAAATCTCTTTAAGAAGAGTGACTTGGCCAAGATCAACAGTTCACCACTCAAGTGGGTTTAACAAAAAACAGACTACATCATTTATCCATCAATACACACATTAAATGGCATTTATAACTAGTCAGAACATGGTAAGACCAGTGTTTTAGATTGCACCATCATGTAAAATCATTTTAAATGTAGTGAAACCAGTACCATAAGCTGCAGTTTAATAAGCAGGTTATTCCAAGCAAAGGGAGCTGCATATTTAAAAGCCTTATTTCCCTGTGTCTGTATACACTGCTGGAACAGACAAAAAAAAAAAACTCCTGAGACTGAAAGTTGTAACTACAGAGACAGGTTTTTTTTTATTTTTTTACAAATGTAAGTTTGCAGATACAGTTGAGGGCAAAATTATTCGTCCTTCTGTGAAATAATACTATTTTTCAAATATTTCTCAAGTGATATTTAATGGAGCAAGGAAACTTTTACAGTATTTCCTTTAATTTATTTTTTTCTGAAGAAAGTTTTATTTATTTCTGCTAGAATAAAATCGTTTTGTTGTTTTTTTTAAACATTTTAAGGTCAAAATTATTAGCCCCTTTAGCAATATTTTTTTCTAGTCTACAGAACAAACCATCATGATACAATGACTTGCCTAATACCCTAACTTGCCTAATTAACTCAGTTAAGCCATGAAAAATATTTGGTCAAATATTATGTATGGTCATCATCGCAAAGATAAAAGAAATCTGAAAATTAAAACTATTATGTTTGGAAATGTGTCTAAAAAATCTCTCTATTAAACAGAAATTGAGGAAAAATATAAAAGAATTAAAATATAACTGGAGGACTAATAATTCTGTTTAACTGTATGTAAGAAAAAACCTGTCTCTAGTTATAGCCTTCAATCTCAGGAATGTTTTATTATTGTCTGTAGATCAACATGTACTTTACCCATACCCGTAATGCAACAGAAGCATCCCCCCTTTCACACTTGGTTGGAAACTTGCTCGTTTCTCAACTCTAAGTGAATGTGGTTCTAGACGTCTGTCCTTTGACCTACTGCACTGTTTACTCGCAGTCCTTTCTAATATGCTACAGTCTGAAGCGTGTATGTGCTGTGTACACATAAGCAGAGTCTCCAGGTTCTATTTCTTCGGAGCTCCTGCCCTAATGTGACCAGCTGGCTTAAACAAATGGAGGGTTAGTGTGTAGAGGTCTGCGCTAGGTGCTTGCCTGCACGTCTCTGATGGGGACAGATTATACTCGACCACATGAAAAGCTTTTCACTGTGCTGTGAAGTTCACCATCACACCTACACTGCAGAAGCACAACAGGCAGGAAGTAACAGCCTTTTTGCACCACTGGGACTTTTTTTCTATATCTTTTTACCTTCTCTTTTTCAATTCTCTCTTTCTCTGTGCTTGCCATCTGGCAGTTGATTCTAACGTCTGCTGTGCGGCCTGATGTACCTGCCCTCTCCTCCTCCTTCTCCTCTTCCTCCTCCTTCTCCTCCTCCTCCTCCTCTTCTTCCTCCACCCCTTCCTCTTCCTCACCTCGGTTTCCCTCCACACAGGTGAGCTCCATTATATATGCTCAAGTGATAACAGTGGCATTTTTCCAAATGCATGTCATTAATTTTTCTCTTGTTCTTTCAGCTTCAGAGTTTGACCATTCGTCCACCTCCACCGGGAACTCTTACCATCCCTCCAAACCTGCCACTAAAGCCCACAACGTCAAGCCAGCCTCCACCGCTTTCATGCCCAAGGATACCAACCTTCCATCTAAGACCGAGCCAGCCAGCGAATGCTCCAGGGAAGGATGGAGCCACCAAGTCAGAAAGCCCGACATCTCAAACAGCTCAAACGAAAACACCTGTTCGACATCTTACAGTTCCACCACCATGTAAGTGATAACATATACATCTTCTTCTTCTTTGGTCTTAGTCCCGTATGGTTGCATGGTCGGCTCTTTGGAACAAGTCCTCCATTTAGACTTGTCCATATGATAACGACTTTTTTTTTTTACACATTCCGGCTGGCCTGTCGTAATGACATATACATACATGTCAATAATGGATTACTCAGATTTACTAATACTGTACACTACTGTTAAGATTGTAAGATTTTTGAAAGTATGATTTTTTGAAGAAAGTTCCCAAAAGCTGCTTCAAAAAATTTATATATTTTTTCTCCATATATAACCTTATAACCAATAATACATTTTATTTAGAAGCAGATGACCGAGATGTAGGCTGATAAATAAAATCATTATATGAATTTTTCTGTGCTTGATTACAAGACTAAGCACAAATACAGTAAATGGATGTTTTTATTTTAAAGCAGGGGCTCCAAACTCTGAGGGAGGGCTGGAGTCCTGTATATTTTAGTTCCAACCCCAAATAAACACACCTGAACCAGCTAATCAAGCTCTTTCTAGGTATACTATACACTTCCAGAGAGGTGTGTTGAAGGAAGTTGGAGCTAAACTATGCAGGACACCTGCCCTCCAGAAACGAGTTTGGACACCCCTGTTTAAAGCCTTAATAGCACAAAAAGGGAAACTGCAGGAGAACATCACAAACTTTCTTTTGCTAAAATCGTTTACAAATTGCAATTCTGAAGGCCTTAGCAGACAAAATGCACAACATTTGAAGCGAAGGGTTGAAACTGGTGTCGTGACCCGGGTGGGAGTGAGGTTTAGAGAGGTAAGTATTCTAATTTGAACAGGGTGAGTCAGAGCTGTAAGGTTAACTGCTCTGCTTGTTTGTGGTAAATTGTGTTGTTTATTATGGAGTTTTTTTAGTTAGTGAATTGTCAGTGTCGACTTTAGTGTTTAAGGGTGTTTTCTTGCGATGCACCTTCGTAGTTTGCAATGCATTAAAGCATTGTTTTCCAGCCGTACCCAAGCTTCATTCTTGAAATTCATAGTCTGTCTAATGTGATGTATATAAACTATATAGTATACTATAACCAGGGATACAATCAGCCAGAGTTCCATTGGCAGTTTCCCGCACGTTAATTCTGACCGATCGCAGTATCAATACCATTCGGCCAATGAGTGATGTGGATTTTGTCACATGACTGCATTTTGGTTGTTTTCAACTGGTTCAGACCAAAGTAATCAGTTGCAAAGCAATCAGACCTTGGTCCGGACCAAATGAATAGGTGTGGAAACCAAAACAGATGTGAAAGCACCCTTACACTCCTTTTATAGTGCTTTTATGGAATTGGAGTCTTGTGCTAATGTGATTGTTAAGTCAACCTGGCCCTTAGTGTGAGAAAATCCACCCAAATCTTCTCTCTTTATTTCTTTGTTTCTCCAGCCCTGTATGCACCTGCACAGGCCCATGCCTTAGCGAAGCAGAAGCTGAACAGCAGCAGTCTCAAGAGGCCCCACAGCCAGATCAGCATCCCCCAGCACCCCTTCAATCAGAGACACACACCCCCCAACTCTCCCCCCGCCACACCAAAGAAGCCTCTTCCAGAGTTAAAGCGCTGCCCATCCACCCAGGCATCCCAAAGCATATCGCCACAGAGCGCTTCAGTGTCCATCACGGTTCCCTCACCTGCAAGGGCTCACCTCACACCCCCAACCCTGACTTTGCCCTTGAGGTCTTCCTCACCCGGTGGCTCCTTACTGGCTACAAAACAGCTGCTGAGGATTGCATTGTCCTCTGCATCAGCCCAGTGCACCAACGGCCAATCGAAGACAGCCACTGTGTCCCCTCCCCATGATCTTATCCAGTCCAAACCGCTCCTCTCACCTGTGCTTGCCAAACCAGAGTGCCCTACCCAGCCGCTCCTGACTCCAAATACTTGTCCACAGCTGGTGCAGCTATCGCCCTCCAGACAAACCACAGCGGCAACTCCTCTCATCACCACCCCTCCACTAGCGTCTCCTCAAAGGGCATCCCCTCCGTCTCCAGTGCTGCCCCTTGTGTCTACCAGCAGCATTCTTGCACCGCCACAGTCCCCTTTGACCTCACAGAGTCCCACACAAACCACAGAAACATCGAAAGAGCCAAAAGACAGAAAGGAAGAACAAAAGCAGGGAACTGTACCGGAACAGACTCCTCAAGATCTGAAATGTCCAGCACCCCAAAAGAAAATGACGCAAGCTGTGGATCAGCTGCCAAGCGAAGCTTCCGAGAAGGTAATTAAAAGATGTGCAAACCTCGACGCTCTTATGTTCCATTTCAAAGGAGCTAACCTTTAGGAGCTAGCTAATATGGGCTGTATAATGGTCAGTGACATTTAGTATGTGTTCACACTTGGCAGGTTTGGTTTGATTATAATGGAGCGATTGCTCTATTAGTCTGGCTCATTTGAATAAGTGAACATAGAGGGCTGAAAAGACAGGTCTTGGTCCACTTCTAAACCAAAAAAGACATGATGCTACAAGATCCGAACAAGAAAAGAAAAATGCTCAACCATACCTATTTATTACTTGCTAAAGTTACAATGTTGCTCATTGTTTCCTTGCAGAAGATCTTTATTAGTGTGACTGGTTTAACTTCGTTAGATATTACGAGCTCTTCATAATTTGTCATCTAATTCGTACAAATATCATTATGTAATGTAATTTGTGCATTTATATAGTACAATTATTGTGTAAAACCATACACCCAAAGTGCTTCACAATCATGAGGGGGGTCTCTCCAAACCCCCATCAGTGTGCAGCATCCACTTGGATGATGCGACGGCAGCCACAGGACAACTGTGCCAGTAGAGAGAAGGTGATAGAGCCAATTCAGTGGATGGGGATTATTGGGAGGCCATGATGGGTAAGGGTCAAAAGGGAGAATTTGGCTAGGACACCAGGTTTACATCGCTACTCTTTACGAGAAGTGCCTTAAGATTTTTAAGGACCAAAGACCTTAATGACCTTGGTTTAACATCTTATCCGAAAGACGGCGCTCACTGACAGTATAGTGTCCCCTTCACTTTACTGGGGTATTAGGACTCACACAAACCACAGGTTTAGCACCCCCTGCTGACCTCTCTAACACCACTTCCAACATCAACCTAGCTGCTGGGTGATATGGCTGTGGCAAATCACATATGTACGCAAAACAGCATGTCCAGCTCACACAATCAGTGCGGAATGTGTGTGTGTGTGTGTGTGTGTATGTGTGTATATATATATATATTTTTTTTTTTTTTCTTAACCAAACATACCAATGGGACTTTTCAACTGCTGTACGTTAAGGTTGGGTATGGTATGGCATGGCACATCTCACTTTGGTTTGGTATTCCTCAGCTCTTAAAGAGGGATGGATTATTGCTATAGTTGTGATGCTTCTACTGCCATAACATCATCATAAATGTGACTTAAACACACAACACAAACCAACACACAACACAGTGGCAATGGATGTCACAGATGAAATTGTGTTCTTGAGCAGTGTTCACTGCTAAATTTATTAATATATTGGGTTTGGTGTCGCAGTTCAAGGTAGTTATGATTTTCTTTGACCAATCGGGATCAGCAGTGTGTGTACGCCATGTTGTGGCGTACACACCGAACCTCACTGGAGGAGGTACTAAAAAAAGTACCAGGTAATAGGTACAAAATGCAGTGGAAATATCCAAAGGTGAGCCATACCAATCAGAACCCCGCCGTACCATTCAGTGGAAAAGCACCTCGATAGAACCAAACTCCCTGTGTGAATATATACATCGAGAAATCCAATAAAAAATATACTATAGAAATATCTTGATTCTACAATAACACTGTTTTGCAGTAATGCTGAAATATGCGTTTTAGGTCTTGAACAAGATTATAGTCTGCACGGAAAATTCGAGGACTGATGGCCAAATAAAGACTTCACAGAAGAATGAGACACATTCTCCCTCAGTCGCACCATGGCCAGCGGAGAAAGACGACCAGTGTGAGGAAACATCCACCCAGTCAGACAATCACTCAGGTACACAAAGTCGAATACTCTTTGGTAGCGGTCAGTTTAAGTGGAGGCTTTTGCTCAAGTCTTTTGCTTTTAATATTTCCTCAATTGTCAAGTTAATCTTGTTTAAGGAGAATTGCTGTCATATAAATGTACTCACCGTTGGTAATATCATACCTATCTCTATCATTCTAGCAATTTCCAGCCTCTCGTCTGACATGTCACCCATCCAGTCCTCCATCGCTCAGCCGTTAGATATGTCCCCTGTGGATAGCTGCTTTCCTCCTAAGTTTCATCCGGTGCTGGAAAGACCACTAGTTCAGTCTTCCACCCTCAGTCAGATGAAGGACACAGAAGGTCAGCAAGCATCAGGAGCACCCAAACCTTTGGTCCTCACACACCTGGTGGAGGGATTTATCATACAGGAGGGACTGGAGCCATTCCCGGTAAACAAAATATCTGTCAGCCACGATAATGCTTCTTGGATGCCAAATCCGCATGTTTAAACTATAATAATATTTCACAATATTAATTTTTTAGGTGAGCAGGTCGTCTCTGATGGTGGGTCCTGTCCAGGACTCTGGGGTTAATGGAGTAAAGGAACCAGGACTCATCCCTTCCGGTTCAGAACATCCAGAGGACTCCACAGACTCAGATGATGAGGATGGGGTTGCAAACAGTAGTAAGTAAAACACACTTCATTAAACCAGAATTTGCTGTTTATTGCAGCATCTACAGTTCAAATCACATAGTAATAAATCATAAACTAAACAATATATGATGATAATTAGGGGGTTGTAAAATTAGCAAAGCAGTAAAGGACCACATCACATGCAAGACGTCATTGTTATATTCCAAGTCTTTCATTCATTAATGATGAGGATGTAACTGTTAATTGTAATAATCTTGTCCATTTTTTATTTTTTATAATACAAGAAAGCTAATATTAGCATAGCAGTGCACAAGGTATTCTAAGAGACGCCTTAGCATTGTCAGTCACAAGTTTTTGGATATAGGCTAAAAATGTTTGTTTTAGTAGTGTAAATTCGATAAGCACACCAATTAAAAAGCATTAGCAATGAATAACAAATTAATAATGCAGCGTGTGCATTTTTGTTGCTGCAAACAAGGTTTTGATCAGAATATTTTAGCATTAGCATAGCTGCAAACAAAGCTTAGGTCAAAATATTGCAGCGTGTGCATTTTTATAGCTGCAAACTAGGCTTTAATCAGAATATTTTAGCATTAGCATAGCTGCAAACAATGTTTTAGGTCAAAATATTTCAGCATGTGCATTTTTATGGTTGCAAACAAGGTTTTAGATCAGAATATTTTAGCATTAGCATAGCTGCAAACAATGCTTTAGGTCAGAATATTGCAACATTTGCAAAAGAAGTGTTTTGATCAGAATATTACATTGTTAGCAATAGCATAGCTATAAACAAAGCTTTGATCAGAATAGTGTAGCATAAGCATAACTACAATTTTTTTTTATGAAACATCATAGAGGAATAGACTATTTAGCCTTGTAGCCGTAGCATAAACAACCACATACAAGGTTAGTAAATAAAACTTGACATTTAGTACAGAATTTTATTCAATCTAAAGTCTTGACAAAATGAAAGATTACGAATGCTCTTCTATCTTTCTCCCTATAGATGGTGTCGGACGGGCACACAAGCTTGTTCTGCAGTGCCAGTTTTGCAAGAGGAAAGGCACAGCCCAAACATTCCCCCGCTCCAAACGCTTCTGTTCCAAATCCTGCGCCAAGAGGTACACCGCCCTTACATGACATAAATAAAACCCTGACAGAGAGTTAAATAAACTGCCCATTAATATGACTGGCACTATAATGAATGGTTGTCTTACATGATTTCTGTGCACAAACAAAAGCAACATAGCAAATGTTTGTTACTCGTGGAGTCAGAAACCACTCCAGGAAGGGCCTGAGCTTGAATTCCTGCATGTATCTGAAACAGTTAATTGTAACAGCTTGTCAGGGTTACTCAGATGGAGACTTTGTGTGCTGATGAAACGGATATTTGCAGCAGCAGCTTAACATACATGCATGTCTACGTTGACCGCAAAAAAGAGTGTTTAGACACCTCATAACTATTTGAATGCTAAAGCATTATAACAACTATAAGACTATAAGATAAGAAGATACAAATTTATTTATTAAAAACAGAAAACAAAAATATTTTTAGGTAAAAAAAAAAAAAAAAAAGAGTTGTTCCAAACCTAAATTGATGTCCCCTACCCCTAACCTAAAAGTCTTTTTTGTTTTGCACAAAAGGGGATGTTTTAAGCAATGTAAGTTGCTTTAAAAAGTAATAGATTACAAATTACTGACTACTACTGGACAATTGTAATCTGATTAAAGTACTATTTACTTAACGTAAAAAGTAATCAGATTACTAGTTACTTTACTTTGAAGTTACTTTTAAAGCATATAAAATATATCTACAAAAATACAAAATAAACTGCAGTTGTTTCAGTAATATTCACTGAAAAACATTACAATGGGTGGATCCCAACAGCTTGACATATTCAAAAGACTAAAAGAGATCATTCAGTCTGCGCCAATAACCTAGAGCACAGGTGTCAAATCCAGTTCCTGGAGGGCCGCAGCTATGCACAGTTTAGTTTCAACCCTAATTAAACACACCTGATCAAACTAATTAAGTCTTTCAGGCTTGTTTGAACTTACAGGTAAGTGTGTTAAAGCAGGGTTTGAACTAAACTGTGCAGAGCTGCAGCCCTCTAGGAACTAGATTTGACACCTGTGACCTAGAGGTTAAGTGTGCTGACATGTAGCACTATGGTGCTCACGGCGAACCAAGTTCGATTCTCGGCTTGAGGTCCTTTGCCGACCCTTTCCCTCTCTCTTATCCCAAGACTTTTTTGTCTGTAACCTCCACTGTCCTTTCCAATTAAAGGTGAAGAACCTCTACAAAATAATTATAAAAAAAAAGATAATTTGACCAAAACTTAAAATTATTTCGTCATTCGCGTGTTCCAAACCTGTTTGTCTTTTTTTTTTTAACACAAAAGGAAGACATTTAAAACAAAACTAGATACCTGTAACCATTGACATCCATAGTATACAAAAGCACTGCATTGTTTGGGTGTTCTGCGTTTGTCTGAGGTAATTAGTCTACCGAAATGTGTATATTCCATACAAAGTATAAAGCTGACCGGTCTGTTCTTGTCATGTGACTCACGGTTTTCAGCCGGCTGCGCCTGGAAAATGTGAGTACACGCAACATGCGCTCCTGATATGTGCGTGCAAGCTGCATGCCTCCATTGGATATAACAAATTTGTGCGCACAAAAGACGCAATATGTGAACAGCCCCATAAGCAGCTACGTCTGTATTTCCACTTGAAGAAGCAACCACTCTCGTCAGCAACCATTTCAGCTAACGTTCTCCAGCTATTTAAAAACACATGATTATTAACTGTTGTTGCAGCGGAAAGCATTATTTAAAAGAAGCAATTTTTTCTTCTAAAAACTGTATTTGTAAAGCAAATACATTGACATTAGTAACTGAAATCATATTACACAAATTTAAAAAGTAATTCATTACATTACTGCGTTCCCCAAAAATGTAATAAGAAAACAGCAACCAGAGCCACGTCACCCTGCAGCCCAACACCGGTTACTCACTGAAGCACCTGGTCAGTACCTGGATGGGAGACTACATGGGAAAGCTAGATTGCTGTTGTAAGTGGTGTTAGAAAGGCCACCAGGCAGCACTCAACCTGTGGTCTTAATGCCCCAGTCAAGAGAAGAAGACACTATACTGTCAGTGAGCGCCATGTTTCGGATAAAAAGTTAAACCGAGGTCCTGACTCAATATGGTTATTAAAAATCCCATGGTACTTCTTGTAGAGAGTAGGGGTCTAACCCTGGTGTCCTGGCCAAATTCCCTCCATTGGCCCTTACCCATCCCAGCCTCCCAATCATCCCCATCCACCGAATTGTGTACATCACTGTCTCTCCACTCCACTCCACCTATATCTGGTATGTGGCGAGCGTACTGGCTCCATTGTCCTGTTTCTGCTGTCGCATCATCCAAGTGGATGCTGCACACTGGTGGTGGTGTTGAGAGACCCTGTGTCATGATTGTGAAGCACTTTGGGTGGATGGCCATATACGATAAATGCGCTATATAAATACACATTACATTACAGTAATGTGTTACTGTGGAACGAGTTACACCCAATTCGACACACACTCCGAGACAGACAGACTTAGCTGTGACAGGATGTGGTCATGGTTTGTGATAAACATCAACCCTTGACACGCATTATGAGCTGCGAGGCTGATTCTGGTCAGTGTATTGGGTTATTGATAAAGACGACCTTTGTTTGCCTCTTTGATCTTTTTGCAGGTTCAGTTACACCAAGCGTTTCCGTGCACTCAGGCGCTGTGTAAGCGAGGGGGGCCATCGCTCTGAACTCAATGGCGCAGAAGACAGTTTCCACCAGGTTTGTCTATGCTCTGTAAACGGTGTCTGTTTTTAAGATCTGGGTTCATTATTAACTCTACTTACTAACTTTTTAGGCCAAACATGGGGCCACGGAGCAGTGGAGGATCCTTCAGCAGCCGCCACAGGAGGGTGAAGACGGGACGAGCGCTCCCATGAAGACCAGGCTCCGCAGACACACAGAACAGGAGCGGGAGAGAGAGATCAGAGTCAGACACACAGTGGAGGAAACCAGAAGTGCTCCCACCTCACCCATAGACCCTGTGTCTCCCACAGACATCACGCCCTACCCCAAACCAGCCCAGTGGACAGTGGATCAAGTGTCGAGCTTTATATCCAAATTACCAGGTAAAGTTCTGTCTTTCTGGGTTCTTTTTTTCTTTCTTTCTACCTCTTTCCTTCCTTATGGTCTTATTTACTTCCTTCCTAACTTATTCACTTTATTTACTTCCGTCCTCCTTACTTATTTACTTTTTCCTTCCCTGTTTATTTTTATTTACTTCCTTTCTTACTTATGTACTTCCTTATATTCTTACTTCCTTTCTTCCTTACTTAAGTATTTACGTTATTTACATCCTTCCATACTTTCTTCATTTCTTCTTTACTTTATTTTCTTCCTTACTTTCTTCCTTCCTTATTTACTTAATTTGCTTCCTTGTTTACTTCTATTCTTCCTTCTATGCTTACTTTCTGTCTTACTTCCTTTCTTCCTTATTTACTTATTTAGTTTATTTATTTCCTTCCTTTCTAACTTACTTATTTACTTCCTTTTTTACTTCTTTACTTCCTTACCTCCTTTCTTCCTTTCTTATTTACTTTATTTACTTCCTTACTTTCTTCCTTATTTACTTATGGTTTTCCTTCTATTCTTCCCTTCTTCCTCTCTTCTTTACTTCCTTCTTTCCTTACTTATTTACTTTATTTACTTCCTACCTTACTTATTTACTTCCTTTCTTTCTTTCTTTCTTCCGTCCTTCCTTCCTTACTGATTTACTTTTAATTCCTTCCTTCCTTCCTTCCTTCCTTATGTATTTACTTTATTTACATCCTTTCTTACTTTCTTCCTTCTTTCCTTATTTACTTCCTTTCTTCTGTCCTTATTTACTTTATTTCTTACTTTCCTTCCTAATGTATTTACTTCCTTCTTTACTGTCTTCCTTACTTTTTCCTTATTTACTTCCTAACTTCTTTACTAACTTTATTCGTTACGTTGTTCCTTCTTTATTTCCTTCCTTTCTTACTAACTTATCTATTACCTTTATTCATTTCCTTTTTTTCTTACTATCTCCCTTCCTTCCTTATTTACTTCCTTCCTTACTTTCTTGCTTCCTTACTTACTTATTCACTTTATTTACCTCTGTCCTTACTTTCTCCCTTCTTATTTACTTCATTCCTTCCTTACTGTCTTCTTTCCTTCCTTCCTTCTTTACTTACTTTTTTTCTTTACTTATTTAATTTTTACTTCCTTCTTTATTCACTTACTTCCTTTCTAACTTATTCACTTTATTTATTTCCTTCCCTCCTTACTGTCTTCCTTCCTTATTTAGTTCCTTTCTTTCTAACTTATTCACTTTATTTATTTACATCCTTCCTTACTTTCTTCGTCCCTTCTTTCCTTCATTTTTTACTTACTTACTTAATTTACTTCCTTCCTTTCTTTCTTATTTTCTTCCTTATTTACTTCCTTTCTTTCTTCTTTTCTTCCTCATTTACTTCCTTCCTTACTTCTTACTTTCTTCCTTCCTCACCTATTTACATTATTTATTTCCTTTCTTAATTAAAGGGATAGTTCACCTAAAATCTTGTTAATTAATTACTCACCCTCATGCTGTTCCAAACCCATAACAGTTTGGTTCATCTTCCCATCACAAATAAAGATATTTTTAATTAAATTTGAGAGCTCGTCAAAACAGCCATGTGATCCAGTGGTTCAACCAGAATTTTAAGAAGCTACAAGAATAATTTTCTGTGCATAAATCAAAGACTTTATCAAACAATTTCTTCTTTTCATCATCAGTTTAGTTCACATGTTTATAAAAACAATACACTTTGCACTGCAAACATATATTACTGATATCTTTATTTATTCTGGTTTGAATCAGTAAGGCGCCTTTAGGACTAGTGCGTTTAAATCTGATGCGATTACTCAATTTAAAACAGCATTTTAGATTGAAATCGCTCCACATCCAGACTGGCATTTTTATTGCATTTCAGAAAAACAATATCAGAATACAGCCTAAAATGCATGATACATGAACATTCAAACTCACTGGACATCTCAGTGCATGTACACGGGAGTGGAACACCAGCATTTTCTAACAAAACTTGCTATTTAGCAGTTTCAAATGGATTTTTTTCCATGGTAGTGTGTAATTCCAGGCGTAATATTAACAAAACATAGGAGTTTTAAAATGAAAATGTATTGGTGTAAATAGCACTTAAGGCTGAGTAAAAAAGGCAGAGCAAGTCATCTTCTCTGCTGAAATCTTCAGATATGTTTACAGAGATGGTTTTATGTACTGTATGCGTCTTCCTTCCCTTGTAAAAAAGGTGTGGGCGCAGTCAGGTTATAAGTCAGCCGCTTGACGCATATGGTAGTGCTCTCATGAACACGTGTCCTAGTCCAATGCTAAAAAAAAAAACATTTCTTAAATTTATTTTTGTTTTTTTGCACACTAAAGGGTTCTTGTAGCTTTATAAAACTACGACTGAACCACTGATGACACATTTTGAAGATGCTCTTGGTAATATTCTGTGCTTTGAAGGTTTTATAAACAGACAGTAGCTGTTTATGGAAACTCAAAACACTCTTGGATTTCATCAGAAATATTTTTGTGTTGGAAAGATGAACTGTCCATCCATCCATCCATCCATCCATCCATTCATCCATCCATCCATCTATCATTCTATCTATCTATCTATCTATCTATCTATCTATCTATCTATCTATCTATCTGTCTGTCTGTCTGTCTGTCTGTCTGTCTGTCTGTCTGTCTGTCTGTCTGTCTGTCTGTCTGTCTGTCTGTCTGTCTGTCTGTCTGTCTGTCTATCTATTTGTCTGTCTATTGTTTTATCTATTTATCTGTCTTTCCGTCTACCTATTGTTCTTTCATTATTTCCATCCATCTATGCATCCATCGTTCTATCTGTCGTTCTTTCTATCGTTCTTTCTATCCATCCATCCATCCATCCATCCACTGTTATATCCATCTATCGTTCATTCTTTCATTCTATCTAATGTTCTTTCTTCTCTCTATCTGCCTGTCTGTCGTTTTATCTATCTATCTATCTATCTATCTATCTATCTATCTATCCATCCATCCATCCATCCATCCATCCATCCATCCATCCATCCATCCATCCATCCATCCATCCATCCATCCATCCATCCAATTTAATAGCTCTATCTTTCTTTCCATCTATATCTGTCTATCGTTCTTCTTTCATTTCTTCTTTCTAACTGTCTATCTATACCTATTGATAGTTCTTTCTTCTATTTACTGTTCTTTCTACTTTCTGTAGTCTGTTTGTCTATCTATCTATTTATCTATCTATTCTTTAGCATGACATTTTAAGTATAACATCAAAGTTTCTTTATTTTTTTGTTTGATAGCATGTCATATGTTTTAACTTTAACACTGTTCGGATTTTTCTCAGGGTGTCAAGACATCGCAGAATCGTTCCGAGCCCAAGAGATCGACGGGCAGGCCTTGCTTCTGCTGACTGAAGACCATTTGATGAGTGCCATGAATGTCAAACTCGGCCCGGCTCTCAAAATATGCGCCCGCATCAACTCCCTGAGGGAAGGCGGAAGATAAAGAGAAAAGAAACAGAGACACAAACGAAGCTAGGTATACCCTTGTGGACCATAAGAGCACTTGCCAATAGAATAGAGCCATTTTGTGCACTTTAATCTTCAGAGATTTATGCGATAATTTCATTGTTATGAGAAAGCTTACATGTATTCGCTCGAACTAAACTAGCAAAACCTTAAAAGTTCTTGTAAAGTTAGCCTCTGTCTGAAAGCATGGTAGCAATATAATGGTCTCAGTCTGTGAGCGTTTTACAGGATGTGTATTTAGTAGGAAGGAACTGTTAGCGTCTCTTTTTTGTTTTGTATGGGTAATCTCGATCAGGGTCAATGATTTTATATTTTTGACTGAGAGCAAAGGAGATCACTTCCTGTGTCATTGCGGAGAGGTTCGACAAGAACGGAAGTGCTGTTATTGTGTGCATGTCCCATTGTATATATTTTCCTATCGTATTCCATATGTATACATGTATAACAATGCAGTGTTCTGTGTGTATAAATTACAACAACAACAACAACAAAAAAAAAAAACGTTTTGTGAAGGATTTGTAATATTTAATATATTTGTCTTCTAAGGCTATAGAAAGTACAAATGCGAATCATTTCGAGTTTATAAACATTTTTAAATATGACGTTTGAGATACTGACATCAATGACATTTTGTAAAAATCTCCGCAGTGGTACTGTGTAAATCAGACAAGCTGTCAAAGACTCAAGACGAGAAGAAGGTACCCGAAGGCAATCGTTTTCAATCAAAGCAGTGAAAAGGTGCCTTTTCTATGAGACCTTAAGAAACTACTGTAGGCATTTTGCTGAGGCAAACTATGTACTAGATTGTGTCATCAAGTGTTGTTTCTCATTGTTACATTATCTTTCTTGTGCCACTTTTGATTATTTAATTAAACCAACTACATTTTGTTACGAAACCTTTATTGGCATTCATTTATTGTACCACTATTTTCTTTTTTGGAGGTGTTTTACCCGTAAGTTGTGGTTTACCATGGTATATTTATACACTCACCGGCCACTTTATTAGGTACACCTGTCCAACTTCTCGTTAACGCAAATTTCTAATCAGCCAATCACATGGCAGCATCTCAATGCATTTGGGCATGTAGACATGGTCAACACGATCTGCTGCAGTTCAAACCGAGCATCAGAATGGAGAAGAAAGGTGATTTAAGTGACTTGAACGTGGCATGGTTGTTCATGTCAGACAAGCTGGTCTGAGTATTTCAGAAACTGCTGATCTACAGGGATTTTCACACACACAACCATCTCTAGAGTTTACAGAGAAAGGTCTGAAAAGGAGAAAATATCCAGTGAGCGGCAGTTCTGTGGGCACAAATGCCTTGTTGATGCCAGAGGTCAGAGGAGAATGGCCAGACTGGTTTGAGCTGATAGGAAGGCAACAGTGACTCAAATAACCACTCGTTACAACCGAGGTCTGCAGAAGAGCATTTTCTGAATGCACAACACGTCCAACTTTGAGGCGCATGGGCTACAGCAGTAGAAGACCACACCAGGTGCCACTCCTGTCAGCTAAGAACAGGAAACAGGCAACAATTCGCACAGGCTCAAAAATTGGGCAATAAAAGATTGGAAAATCGTTGCCTGGTCTGATGAGTCTCGATTTCTGTTGTGAAATTCGGATGGTAGGGTTAGAATTTGGCGTCAACAACATGATAGCATTGATCCATCCTGTCTTGTATCAACAGTTAAGAGTGGTGGTGTAATGGAGTAGGGGAGATTGTCTTGGCACACTTTGGGCCCATTAGTACCAATTGAGCATCGTGTCAAGGCCACAGCCTACCTGAGCATTGTTGTTGACCATGTCCATCCCTTTATGACCACAGTGTACCCATCTTCTGATGGCTACTTTCAGCAGGATAACAAGCCATGTCATAAAGCGCGAATCATCTCAGACTGGTTTCTTGAACATGGAAATAAGTTCACTGTATTCAGATGGCCTAAACAGTCACCAGAGCTTAAGCTTTGGCAAGAGGCACTAGTAAAGTGTACCTAATAAAGTGGCCAGTGAGTGTAATCTATTATAAAAAAAATTTGGCCCATAAAAATATAAATTGTATATTCCATAATGAATCATTTGATTTATTAATGGTGAAAATTTATATTTTTTATTACAGTTGTTGCAAAAGAACTAAGATAAACCTTAAGATTGCATTGTAGATGTTAAAACTGTATGTTAGAAAGACTTTTATTTTGAGTTCGGAAGAAATGTCACGAGTTGTTTACACAACAAAACTAAAATTTCGTTTTACTCAAACACGATATTTTTTAAAAAAAAAAATCCATGTTAGACAACACAATATAATTGTTTTTACTTCATATTGAATTTGGTGGATTAATCCTTTAAAAATTGCTACAAATAAAAACATTTTTCATTTTCTGGAGGAAAATAATTAAAGATTGGATGAAATATTATCACACTTATAAAAGCAAATTGTATATCAAAAATATGAATTGGAAATTATAATATAATATAATCCACTAGATGGCATTCAAAGACAAAAGGCTAATTTCTTACCTCCTCAGAAAGTGTGGGCCGACCAACAGTCCTGCTGAAACGTTATCACGATTACAGAGAGAGAGAGAGAGAGAGAAAATAATAAAAAAGAATCAGACTTATTAATGTTGTAATAAATCAAAGGATGTTATACTCCCGACTTTGAGGGCAGTGTTGCCAAATGTAGCTGACTGATTCCAGCCCAAAAACTATCCAAAACCCGCCGAATTACAAAAACAACCGCCCAGATTTTTTTAAAAAAATTTTTTATTGAACATAATGTACAACAATTTGGCATTATCAGTACACCTTTACATTACAAGAAAAGGAAACAGGTGCAAATAAAGAACAAATAATATGTTACATGAAAAAAAAGTTAAATAGTATACATAACTAAATCTTTAAAAAAATATATTAAATAAATAAAAAAGGCTAGGGGTTTTCCTGTCATTTATATTTGTCTATAAAAGATAGAAGATTAATTGTACATTTTGTTTTCATTATCTTAACGGATTTTATAAATGAAACAATCTCATTATAAAAAGCACAAAACGGTGTCACCTTCAAATATTTTGATTATGTATGCAAAATTTTCCAAGCATAAGGATGTTGTTGATTGGTGAACAAAAGCATGTAATAAGTGAGGCGCGCCGTTGCAAAACCGCCCAAATATTCTCTACCCGCCCCTGTAATTTTACCCCCTCAATCAAATGCTAAACCGCCCAATCTGGCAACACTGGGGAAGGCCTCGGTGTTGCCAGATATAGCTGACTTTTTCCAGACAAAAGCTGTCCAAAACCCGCCCAAAATATTCGATAAATATTTTATTTAATTGATAATTAAATAAAATCAACCTAGTAACACTAACTATCATAACTATTAACCATGCAGCAAGGAAAACCAGCAGTCTCATAGAAGCACAATATAACAGGATAACATCGAAGCATTGCCCCTCTCACCCACACACTGCACTTAATGTTGCGTAGATTAGAGTATGTTTTACTTTCGAAATAGGCTGTAAATTCGCCCTATTTGTCGTTTTAACTTCTTTTGAGCACGATTGACTGCTGTTTGCTAAGCACACAACGCTTCTTTGTTTGTTCTTGCGAGGGGAAAATGATTGATAAGTGTTATGAAAAACCACTGAGTTTGCCCAATCTGGCAACACTGGAAGACATTTGTGACGTTTCAATCTAGGTTTTCTTCTGATTGGCTGAAAGTTATATTGGGCTTGTCCACAATAAAAAAACAAATTTACCGAATGGAATGTTTTTACAGTTCTCACTCCAACCGTTAGTTCAGCCAACAAATCTCACTCAGAATGCGTTTTATTTAAAGTCAGAGATCCTAGCACAAGTTTTTGGCATTGAGGAGCAAATAATAATACGCTTAATAATACGCTTTCAGTCAGAATGTCTAATAGTTGTCGTCTGCTTTGTGGTTTTTTGATGAGTTTTGTCGGCTGGATTGGGATAATAATCGCGACCTCCACAAATGACTGGGTGCTGTCCTGTACATACGGGTCGCACAGCTGCAGGAATATGGACGACCTGGAGACCAAAGGCTTGTGGACGGAGTGTGTCATCTCTACTGCTCTCTATCACTGCATCCCTCTCAACCAGGTCCGCAGAATACCAGGTGACAAATGCATTTATTATCATTGTATGCATGCCTTTAGTCTTTTGATCCTTTTGGGGGGGAAACAGTAACGTAGAAACTGTCAGAGAGAGGTTTTAATGGTTACATTTTAAAACAAATTAAAAGCAGTGCCAAACATCTACTGTTAACTTTTTTTTGTTTATTTATTGTTAACATTTTTTGGTTAGCAGGGGTGCATGGTGAAAAGTGAAGCATGAATACTTATGAATACTTACTATGAATAATACTACTATAAACTTACTATAAATACTTTCCAGATACAATGTGTGTGTGTGTGTATGTGTATATATATATATGTATGTAAGTTTATAGTAGTATTATTCATAGTAAGTATTCATAAGTATTCATGCTTCACTTTTTCCACATTTTTTTATGTTGTAGACTTATTCCAAAATGGATTAAATTGATTTATCTCCTCAAAATTCTACACACACAATACCCCATAACGACAATGTGAAAAATTTTTTTTTAGAAATTGTGGCAAATTTATTAAAAATAAAAAAAACTGAAAAATCACATGTACATCAGTATTCACAGCCTTTACTCAATACTTTGTTGATGCACTTTTGGCAGCAATTACAGCCTCAAGTCTTTCTGAATATGATGCCACAAGCTTGGCACGACTGTTTATGGGAATTTTTGCCCATTCCTCTTTGCAGTACCTCTCAAGCTCTGTCAGGTTGGATGGGTAGCAATGGTGTTCAGCCATTTTCAGATCTCTCCAGAGATGTTCAATAGGATTTAGGTCTGGGCTCTGGCTAGGCCACTCAAGGACATTCACCGAGTTGTTGTGAAGCCACTCCATTTTGGTGGTGTGCTTTGGGTCATTGTCCTGCTGAAAGATGAACCGTCGCCCCAGTCTGAGGTCAAGAGCAGTCTGACGCAGGTTTTCATTTAGGATGTCTCTGTACATTGCTGCATTCGTCTTTCCCTCTATCCTGACTAGTTCCTGCTGCTGAAAAACATCCCCATGGCTAGACCTGGATGGTATTAGCCTAGTGATAAGCGGTACCTGGTTTTCTCCAAACGTAACGCCTGACATTCACTCCAAAGAGTTTAATTTTAGTCTCATCAGACCAGAGAATTTTGTTTCTTTTGGCCTGAGAGTCCTAAAGATGCCTTTTGGCCACTCTACCAAACAGGCCTGATTGGTGGATTGCTGCACAGATGGTTGTCCTTCTGTAAGGTTCTCCTCTCTCCACAGAAGAAAGCTGGAGCTCTGACAGAGCCGAACTGAATTTCCCACAGGTGAACTCCAAATAAGCTGCTGAAACATCTCAAGAGTGATCAGTGGAAACAGAATGTATCTGAGCTCAATTTAGAGCTTCACAGCAAAGGCTGTGAATACTGATGTACATGTGATTTTTTAAAAAATATTTTTTTAGCTTTTTTATTTTTAATAAATTTGCAACAATTTCAAAAATATTTTTCACATTGTCATTATGGGGTATTGTGTGTAGAATGTTAAACAATTAAATGAATTTAATCCATTTCGGAATAAGGCTGTAACATAAAAAAATGTGAAAAAAGTAAAGCGCTATGAATACTTTCTGTTCCAAATTAATTTTTTTAATATTTCCTTTTTTTATGATTTGTAATATAACTTCTTAACATAATAGTTTTAATAATTAATTCCTAATAACTGATTTCTTTTTATCTTTGCCATGATGACCATAATAATAAATAATATCCATAATATTTTACTAGATATTTTAATTATTAGCCCCTATATTTTTTAATTTGTCTAAGAACAAACCATCATTATACAATGACTTGCCTAATTACCCTATACTGCCTAGTTAACCTAATTGACCTAGTTAAGCCCTTAAATGTCACTTTAACTGTATAGAAGTGTCTTAAAAATATGTAGTCAAATATTATTTACTGACATCGTGGCAAAGATAAAATAAATCAGTTATTAGAAATGAATTTTTAAAACTATTATGTTTAGAAATGTGTTTAAATCTTCTCTCTGTTAAACAAGAAGGCTAATAATTCAGGGGGGCTAATAAATCTGACAAGTGTGTGTGTGTGTGTGTGTGTGTGTGTGTGTGTGTGTGTGTGTGTGTGTGTGTGTGTGTGTGTATTAGTAAATATTTAATCATTTTTATATTTTTTTCTGGAATTGATTGAAGTTGTCTTTTGCATGTGTTTATTGTGTTTTAAGCTTACATCCAGGCGTGTCGTGTTCTGATGGTGTCTGCCTCTCTGCTCGGTCTGCCTGCTCTGGCTCTCTTGCTGCTGGCGATGCCCTGTGTCAAAGTCAGCCAGGAGACTGAAGGCACCAAACACAGACGCGCAGTTCAGGGAGGACTAATAATACTCGTCATATGTGAGTCATATTGATCATCTCTGGAGTCTGAAGAGTCTCAAAGGCATAGTTCACACAGAAATTAAAAGTAAATGTTTATTTATTTAGGACAATCAATATGATAGGCTACTCTTTTTTGTTTCAGTTGAACATTTAAGGCAAATCTGAAATTGGGGTCTTTAGTGATTTATTTAAAACAAAGTGAATTTTGAGAGTCAAGTAAACATACAGGCAAAACAAAATCATTATCCCTGATGGTGTCTTATAAAGCTAAATGATCAATCTGTGCAAGAAAATGATTTACATTTGCACATTTTTCTCTTCTGTAAACTGATTTACCTGACTTGCAAGTTTATCATTTATTGTTGTAAAATCAGTTCTATTATGGAGGCCTGAGAAAGCCAACACACTGTTATACCACATAAACTTCTTCTTCTTCCGAGACTAATTTCTATATGCATCTCCTCCTAAACCGTTCATACTATAACCACCAATCTAACATCAAACCTCCAAACTGCTCTGACTCGGCTTGCTTTTCTTTTCCAACTGATCTGACTTACAGTTACCTGAAAACCGAGAAAATGAAAATCTTTACTGAAAATTCGGAAAAGTTCCATTGACTTAACATTGGGCCAAACTTTGTGACCTTATAAATTTACGCCAGACTGTCATACAGACTTGGGGCTCTATTTTGACGATCCATGCTCAAGTGCAAAGCGCAGGGCGCGAAAGCATTAAGAGCGTGTCGGAATCCACTTTTACTATTTTAAGGTTAGAAAAATCCGCTTTGGGCCGTGGCGCATGTTCTAAAAGGCTTCAGCTTATTCTCTTAATTAGTCATAGGTGTGTTTTCAGAATAAACCAATCAGAAGCTGCGTCCCAAATCGCATACTTATGCACTATTCTACGACATTTTGTAGTATAAATAGTGCAAGTAGTGTGTTCACACTGAAAACTCAAAAAATAATAAGTGCACTTTAATTACCCGGATGATGCACTTATTCAACCGCTAAAATGAAGTGTGTAATGATGGACACTTCACCCACTCAACGACCGCAGGTTTGCTCACGTAGCGGAAGGGGCGGAGCTATCGGACCACATGTTGGATAACTTTATTTATTTTGGATGGTGAAAGCAAAATTCTCCTACGAGAGTGATTATAGCGCCTCCCGATGGTGAATGCGGCAATAGTCACGGCAGGTAACATTTGATAAATCGGTCGTTTATTTCACTGATTTGGCAACCATCAAACGTCATCAGCGAAACGGTTTGAATTTCCGCTTAGTAAAAAAACTTTAGTGTGCCATTTTGGACGACACTACATACATATACTATCCTGTTGAGTGTGTAAGTGCATGAGTGCAAAGTGTATAGTGTGCCATTTGGGATGCAGCTAGAGTCTCATCTCCCATTCTCTTTAAGAGTCAGTTGCGTTGCTCCATAGCGCATTTGCTATTTACATGACGGACTGTTGACGAAGATTTTTATTTACTAAACCTATATGAAGACGCATTTAATTGGGTGAGTGGAGGGCCCTATGAATCTGCCATTATATGTCTTTGAAAACAGGCGACAAAATATGGCAAAGGGGTCATAAAAGAGCACGAGAGAGGACTTGGGGATACAATGAGAACCATCTGTGTCAGAAAAGCCTGAAATGTATACAGCATATGTTGAAACTGTCATGTATATTTGAAAAGACACATACTGTATAGAAGAAAAGTGTCCAGTTTAGATGTTTGAAACATAGATACTAGTCATGATTACCAAATGTGAACTATATGTGTAAAAACAGTAATGAAAACATTAGATCCTTTCATTATGAGGGCCAACAAGAAGACGGGGCTTTAAATTGGGGTCGTAAAGGAGTAGGAGCTGGGAGAGGCCTGTTGAACCAGTAAACAGCTGTGAAAACACAAAGGTGGGAGGAAGCAAAGATAGTAAATATTATAGTATTTTCTTACAATCAGCTAGCATGCTGTTGACCTCGGAACCTGGTGACATGCTGTACTAATGATAGCATTTCCAGCAAAGCGTCTATTAGGGTGTTATTCATGAGCCTGAAGTAAAGTCATTTATTAAAGTGTTGAAAAAACAGCAGCTCTAAGCAAAATGCTAGATGTTGTGGTCTGATGTTCATATCCTCCCTGAAGTCATGCTTTCAACATACAGGCCTGAAACTGTCCTTGACTGAAGTAAATGTCAAACAGATTTCCTACATCCTGTTACAGTGGGAAGAGTCAGTCATGGTCAGCTGTCCGGCCCATTCTCACAGGTGTTTTGGGGATGATTTGTAGTTCTGTAATGCATAAAACTTTCCAATCTTCCAATCATTTCACACTAAAGTTGACTTTTGGTACTAATTGGTAAATGTACATTGCTTTAAAAAGTTAACACAACGGTATCAAGTGTTGATGTGGACATTGATCTAGTTATTTGGGCAGGGTATGGATTTAGAATCAACTGTCATGTGCGCGCCGTCACACCATCTCTAAATGTTTCATTCTAAACAGCTTTGAGGGATACAGATGTCAGCGATGTCAGGCATTTGTTATTGTAGCTTAAAGAATTCAAAGCGTGCAGTACAGCGCATGCGGCGAGCGACTCCTTTCATCAACATGCATGATCGCATTCATCTAATTTGTATCAACTCTACAGTATGGCTATATTTTACAAGCAAGGATTCTGACACACCAACATGCAGCAGATGCTTTACAAAACCGTTTTGGCACCTGTACCATTTTAAAAATATCGATTTAGCACCGTTATCGAAAAAAACCCAAACGATACCCAACCCTACTGGGCATTAGAAAAATCAGTCCTGTGATTCCTGTCCAACCAAATCGCATATAGAAAGTAAATCGCATCATAATGAACTTCCTCAAGGCTCGGGTGATTTTTATAGTTGCAGCAAACTGTTTAGAAGCATTAAAAGTGTCCAAGAAGATGTCCAATATCTTTACATGCATTGACCCAGAGACTGTTTAGATGCATGTCACTGGTGAAAAGATGACACATGTTTACTGTATGAAGACCGAAAAAGCCTTAAACACCCAGCCGGCACAAGACATCAACATGACAGATTGACATTGTACCCTAATGTCATGGGGACGTTGAATTTTGTTTGGTAATGAAAATTGTGTTAATATCAGAATTCAACGTCAGAGTAACATCAATGCCCAACGTGTGCAACCTAAAATCAATTAAATATCAACATCTAATGATGTTACAGCTGGACATCGTGGGGACTTACCACTATGACGTCTATCAGACATTAGATTTTGGTTGCCAAACCTGATGAATAAATGTCAGTATTTGACATCAAATGATGTTGGTTTAAGATGTTGGCTCGACATTGGATTTTGGTCACTTTCTCTCTCACAACCTAAAATCAACCAAATATCAACGTCATTTGATGTCGTTATTGAACATCAAATTAACATTGTGCTTAGACACTAGATCACAACCTAAATCTAACCTAATATTAACGTCTTATGATGATGTGTGCATGACTGGCAATAACTAAATGCACTACAGAATGTTACGATTACAAACACAACACCAAATTACATGTAAAAGCATCAGCTTTTTACAGCGTAATAATGACTACTCTTGAATACTTTTAAATGGGCTTCTTTTTGCTCATACTACTAAACAGATACTTTACCTCTTCTTGCACTACATTTTTACGCAAGTAATGATACTTTCACTTGAGTATGATTTGTCAGTACTCTTTCCATCACTGCTTGTATGTGATAATAAGGAGCTTTACTGCTGTTTACAGCTCTGTGTGGGATGGTGTCGACGGTGTGGTTCCCCATCGGAAAGCTGGACGGCCTGATGTCTTTTGGATTCTCTCTGTATGCTGGCTGGGTGGGTTCAGCGCTCTGCTTTTTTGCCGGCTCTGTGATGGTTTGTTGCTCAAAAGATCACAGCCCAAGCGAGAATCCTGAATCCCGCCACTACTACTCAAACCCAGATGGAGTTACCAGCACCGGCCCAAGCGAGAATCCTGAAACCCGCTACTACTACTCAAACCACGATGGAGTTACCAGCTCCGGCACAAGCGAGAATCAAGAAACCCGCTTCTACTACTCAAACCACGATGGAGTTACCAGCTATGGCCCTGCTAAAAACAGCCATGCCAAGAGCGAACATGTGTGAGAGACTCACTGGGAAAAAACAAAACTCAGCTCTTTACCTCAAGATTTGAACACTCAAACTCACACAGACACATAACAAAGAAGTATGTGGAGAATTAATTTTCTCCCGCCATGGATTGACTGCACACATCTGAAGATTTTGGAGGGAACACACTTGGCAGAGGTTTGGAGTTTAAAGGGCCATGACACCCCCCACTTTCGGTTAAAGTCTACTTCAGAATATTTTCAAAAGATGCATGATTAATGGGCGTGGAGCTCCGCAAGCATAAGGCAGGAGTGGGCGTGGCCAGCAGGGGAGAAGGGGAGCGAACAACTGTTGATGTCAGTTAGCTCACAAAATGAGACAAACCGTGAAGAGACGCATGAGTTTATAGTTTACAAAGTTAAAATGCAAAGAAATAAACAGTAATTTAATGCCCTGCTACATTTGTTATTCGTAATTTCATATACAGACAACCACAATTTATATAATTATAAAGATAATCGTGTTCATATAAACACTATAAATGAGGACTTCTCCCTCAATCCCCGGAACTCCTGATACAAGACAACATCCGCCATTCTCCAATTCTCGTGCTGCTCTCCCGACAAAAATGCTAGCAGCACACACACAGCTTTGCTGTATGATCGGCCCTGACAGGATCGCGGGGAAAATCATGCAACAAACCCCGTGGATCATGGAAACAAACACATACGAGCCTTTATAAACGGCTACTGCATGCCCGTGGGTCCGTGTCTCACAGCTTGAGCTTGGCACTGGTCTGGCAGGTCTGCGTCTGCCTTGCCTTCGGAAAGCGCGTGCTGTCATGCTCTCATGAATAATTAAGCAGCCGGCTCTTCTCATAGGATAAGGAAACTCCGCTTTGAATAATAATGAGAAACCGACGCGTCATCATTGCACTTGCGGTACTTCGCTATGTCGCCGATTTTGATCCCGCCCCAAAAATCATTTTAAACCCGGAAGCTGAAATTAGCTGACAAAATTATCCAGTTTACCCCACAATTAAAGCTGACAGGTGCTAACATTATCTTAACTGATGCTCAACACACACAAATCTGTTAACATATAAAAAAAAGTTCTCCAGGGTGTCCTGAACCTTTAAAGGCCTTGTTCGAAAAGACAGAGATGAATCCAAAGGAAAAGACTTGTGATTTTCCTGAGCATGTTTATTTACACAGTATTCATTTTACTCGTATGTTTTGTTTTTAGTGACTTTATTTTAACATTACAAAAAACTTTAGCTTATTAGCTCATGCCAACGTTTAGGACAGCTTATTCACTCAGACAGACAGGAAGTCTATGTGGTTAAATGAGCAGATGGGATCTGCACTGTTTTCCTGGAGAGCATCTCGCAGCATCCTGCACTAAACTTCATAGGAAATCACTAAAATAAAATAAAGCGCCTGGAACAGGAAAACTGCTCATTTTTAAGGTCTCATATGGTTTGTTGGTTGGTGATTGATTAATTGTGGTCGAGCATTATTGTTTGCAATTTTTTGGACATATTTGAGACATCTCCGCTAATGTCCACTTTGCATTTTTACTATAAAGGTGCTGTAAGTTTTAGACTCTTCTAAAGCATAAAAATGCCATAATATGTTTGCAGATATTTATGAAACGTGCCAAGTGAACATTCTTGTTTATCTGAAAACAAAAAGTCAGATATTCTGCTTTAATTCTGCTTTTTTTTCTGCTTTGGTCATTTTAACCTGCCCAATGCCACTTTAGCCAGTTATGTTTCAGCAGCCCGGGTCATTATTATCCAGCTGCAGACCCACACAAGTTTCAGGCACACACAATCCAACACACACACGATCTACACAAACTATATATGGTTACGACAGATGTTAATGTTATTAGCGTCTTCTCGGACATCATCATCAATATAAAGCGGGTAATAAAACCAGGTCTGCATATGTAAATAAATAAAGTCACGTTTCAGTCTCATGTTGCACTGATTTATGGTCATTGTTTATTTTAATTATTTTTAGGAGATTTTCATCCTTAATTTAGATAGGACAGTAGAGGTTACAGGCAGGAAAGTATTGGAAGTAGAGAAAGGGGAAGGGATGGCAAAGGACCTCAAGCTGGGAAACGAACTCGTGTCTCCATAAGCATCATGGTGTTATATGTTGATGTACCTAACCACTAGGCTTCTGGCCTTGACATTGTCATTTATTTTTAATAACTAAAAAAATCAATAACACTTATCTTGGTAATTTACTCGTTTTTTGAAACTCTTCACACAGCACTTTTTTTACATTAAAAGTAACACAAAAACCCTAAATATTTCTTAATATATCTCAAATTACGTAATCCCTCTATTTTTTTCACTCATTTTGACATAAAAAAAGTGGTGAAACAGATCTATGCAACTTTTTCTTTCATGAAGTCTCAACAAAACAAAGCTCTCTACTTTTAAAATTCATCATAGTATCTACACAGTGTGAAAAGTTTTGAGAAATGATTAGAAAAATACCCCAAATTTTTTTTAAAATGCAAAACATTATTATTATTATGACTATAGACAAAAAAAGACCCCATCTGTGCCTGTAAAATACATGAATTTTAATATTCCGGTTGAAATACATTTGTATCGCCTTTAAAACACGCAACTCTTGATCTCCGTGTATTTACATGTGTTCTGAATCAGAATGATTTTACGCACATAGCTGTAAGGATGAAATGTAAATATCCTCATGCAAACCTAAACAAGGGTGAAACCGCAAGAGTAAGACATTTCTACAAACCGACGCGGAAAGAGTTTGATATCAGTGTCGCAAAATATTTTGAGAACTATTAAGCTTTCACAGGGAGCCAATCATAATATTTCCCCTTCAAATTCAAGGGAGAGCTGGAGATTTTAGATCAAACACAGCTGTGGAGATGATGTAAGGTGAAAAGTCCACTCCATGCTTCTTTAAAGGGGGTTTTCAGAGCTTGTAGGAAAGCTTTTAGCTTTAAGTACGCAACCTGAGATTTCCGTAAAAGAGGATTGTGTACATTTGTTAAATAACAATAATCAAACAGCAACTCACATCAAATAAAAACATTCATTTGGTTTTATTTCTAAAATACTATTAAATTTAAGTGGAATCTTATTAAGAAATGCTTAATTTAAGGCACTTGTGAAGCCTCAATAAAACACATCCCTCTAGATTGGAGATGCCTAAACGAGGGCCTGCGGGCTAAAGTTGGCCTATGGTAACCTTTGATTTGGCCCACCAACCAATCTGAGAAGAGATGGAGAAGGATGGGAATCCTTTCAAGATTGTCAATTGAAATGTAATGTAACCCTTTGTTTGTTTTATTGTTAAAAGCTAACTAAAATTAAATATTTCAATTAAATGGTGTAAATGAATCAGATTGTGACTGTCACCCAATAATGTGGAGACTTTGGGGAGCAAATCAAGACAAAGGCAGATTCTGCCTGACTAGTGTTTTCAACATTGAACTCCACTGTGTTATAAATGCGATTATTGTTTTTATTGCAGTAAGTTCTCATTTAATACTGCATATACTGCATTAGTTAATACAATTTAAATGGATGTTTTCTATATATTTTTTGAAATGTTACTAAATAAATTACAACATTAACCATGGCAAGTTAAATGTACTATAGTTTGGTATATTTATCTTCGGCCCACGGCTCTCAATGAAATTTGATTTTTGGCCCTTTATATGAAAATATTTGGGCAACCCTGCTAAGTAGCTGATCCATCACAAGTGCAAAAGGGTTTAATAAGTACATGTTCAAGAACAAATATTGTTTAAAGGTTAATAAAACATACACACTAAATTGTTGTAATTAGAGAAACATGATTAACAACACGATTAAACCTAGAAGATCCTTTAGTGATCAATTTTGTAAAGTAGAAAATGTTCCTGGATCAACATTTAATTTTTTATTGAACATTGTAAAGAGGGATTTAGTAAATTTACTTTAAGAAATGATATCAAACCTATTGTGACTTGGAGCTGTTAAGTTTACAACTTAATTCTTAACATTATGCACATAGATTTTAATTAAATTTAGGTGGTTAACTGGTTTACTCACTTTTTGTTAAGTCAGCTAACAAAAAAGTCAACTAATTGTTTTTTTTTCCAGTGGTCTAATGAAGTCTTCCTTTAGAAACTGTTCATTTTTATACTTTTTCTGTTGTTTTTTTCCAGTAAAAATGTTATTTTGCAATGTCATATTCATACAACATTTTTGTAACAATTTAGTTTCGTCATGAAATATAAATCAACCAAATCATATAGCTAACAACATATTTAAAAAAAATCAAACCAAAAAAAAAACTAATTAATAACACCAAGCGCATTTTTTTTTTTTTTGGTGAGTCAGTACGAAAAAAGAAAAAAAAACACGAAAGATTAAAGATAGTTGTCATAGCTACTATGACCATTTAAAAACACTTTAAAATGGTTACCAATATTAGTCTATTATTGTTATTAATAAGTGGAAAAATAAGCAAAATTCAAACAACATAAACATTTTTATAAATTCTTTGTTTTTTTTTACATTAGGCTATGTTTACACAACAACTGTGCAGTAAAAAACTGAAAAGTTTTCCTTTCCGTTTTTTGAGATTTTTTACATACAGATGGCAGTGTTATCCAAATAATTCCTGTTCACAAGGGTCTGTGTTTTATGCATGCCAGGCCAGTAGATAGCGATGTTACATGACGTTTTTACACACCGGGTCCTGTAGTCCTGCATTGTTGTTTTGACTGACAAGTATAGACTCTTCACATTTCCGGGTCTCTCAGTAGTGGAAGGCGTCATGGTTGGGTAAACTTAGAGCACAGTGAAAACAACAAATTATTTTTTTGCAATCCTATTTGCGGAAATAATAAAATAAAAACTCCACAATGGTGTTATTAAAACTTTCAGAAAAAAATTGTGTGAGACTGACGACGGCAGCCAGAGAAAGAGAATTACGTCAAATTTACTCTCAGCCCTATAGACGCTGCATTAGAATCACCTCGCATAAGTGGTCATTTGTTTTTTGTTACTTGAAGCAAAGATGATATAATGCATTCATAAATGCACGTAAATGTTCAAACATTTTTTTTTATCAAAATACTTAAAAATTTAAAGGATTTAAGATTATGATGATGCTTAAACGACTCATAACCGTCTTGTGAAAAGGTTCCTTTACATGTGCAGGACACTGTTTTTGAACTTACAGATATGAAAATGTTTTCAGACACCCAGAACTATTTTTTTAAAGAAGTGGTGAAAAATGTATTTGGTTTTCCATTTTTAGTTAAAAACGGTGTCATGTAAACGCCACACGAGTGTGTTGTTATGTAAATAACATGGCTTACATTATTACACACTCACTATACTTTCTAGATTTACTTGTTTAAAACTATTTTACTTTTCTCAACAGCGTTTTTATTAGTTTAATACGTGTGACCCTGGATCACAAAAACCATCAATACATTTCAATTAAAGTCTAATTTTGTTAGAATAGAACAATGTTGGGCTAAAATACAAATATTTGAAAATGTGTAATCAGAGGTTTCGGGAAAAAAAAATATATATATATTGAGGAAATTCCCTTTAAAGTTGTCCAAATTAATCAGAAATTGTGTTTTGACATTTATAGTAGGAAATTTACAAAAAAATATCTTAATTGAGCATGATCTTTACTTAATATTCGAATGATTTTTGGCATACAAGAAAAATCGATAATTTAGGTTTACATATAGTGTATATCTTTGGCCACAAATACATCTACTTAACCTAAAGGTCCCATTAAGTGCTATAAAATGTTCATTTTTTTAATTTGATGTTTGACTTAATCTCAACTGAAAATTGAAGAGAGGGCAGGACATAGTGTTTGTTCCTCCCCTTTAAAGAAACGACCAATAGCATTTCGTTTTTATCACAGCAGTGACAGTGATTTCCGCTTGTTAAGTCATGGCGTATCTGTGACAAATGGAATACTGTTTCCAGTTTCAAGCCACTTTTCATTTGAATTGAGAAAATATTTATTTATGACCACTTTTAAGTAATTTCACAAATCACAGTTTTATTTAAAATCATAAATAAATAGAGTGCAAGTCTCTGGACTTGCTGCATCACAGTCACCAATATTTTAACAATTTATTTTTTTTAAAAATCCCTTTCTGGCCATCTAATATTAGGCATGATTATTTATGTATATTGCGATCGTGATTTTCGAAAGTATTACATCACTTTGTAAATGTTTATTATTCCCAGTTGTTGAGCCTCCCCATACAGTTTGATGGAAGGAAGCCGCTTCGCGTGGCGTCACACTTAACAAGCTGTTAGCTCAAGCGCATCAAATGAAAAACAGATAAGAAGCGTCTTGAAGGGGGCGGGGCATGTCAGATACTAGAGAACATTTGATTGGTCTGAAGATTAAATAAGATAAAAGCTGTTTAAGTCCTCGTGTGTATGAGATTTAAGATTTGGGACTCTGCAGAAGTCTGTTCTGAAATGAAAGTGTCAGACTTGACATCATTCGCTATGGTTTTTAAAGACGCGCAACTCGCATTGATGGGAAAACCGATCTACCTGCTTAAACTGCAGACACGAGAACACCGATCCGTTCATATCGGATAAATTTCCAGATATGAACAAGGCCTGAATTTGATTTGAGTAAATCGGAATCCATGTGATTTGTTCCTGCTTGCACGTACATGGGTCATATCCGATCTGTGCCACATGGGAGAAAAGAAATCGGAATTGAGCCAGTTAAACAGTGCAGTGTAAATGTGGCCTAAATGTTTAATTTTAATTGTAAAGGACCTTTAAAACTAGTCTTGTGTTTAAGGGTCATATATATTGTCATCATGACTCTCTTTTAATATTCCCGTCATTTTTCTAAATATCGCTGATCCAGGAACATAATCTACTCTGCAAAATGACATGCACTCAAATCCAGTGGGTAATGCTCACTCAGGGGAATACTCTTCATTGTCCAGCTCCTCGAAGCCTTTATTGGTCCTGCCTTTGCTTCTGTAATTGTGACTCTGTTCCTCGTCCTGGTACTGCTTCTGGTAGTGATAGCCGCGCTCCTCCGCCGCCCAGCCCTGGTATTGTCCATCCTCTTCGTTCTCCTCAGGGGGAAGTTCTTCTTCGACATTGAAGCTGTCGTCCACCTCGGTATCGTATCTCTGGTAGGAGCTAGCGTGAGCCGCTTCTTCTCTAGCGCTGAGCTCCAGAGAGCTGTTCCACATCCCGTAGCTGAAATAGATCAGCACACCTGTGGGATGAAGAGAGACGGGGTCAGCTCTGGCCAGTTCACATGAAGGACAATAACTAGCAAGTACAGCCAAGATCATAATATACCACATGGGATCAATATTGCTGTTAATTTTATTGTGGATGAATGAAACTTTCAGTCTAATGGACTTTATTCACACTGCATTTTTTGCATTGTTGTCCTGGGATCCAAGAAACTTGTTTTATTGTGTATAGTATGTCACAGGTTTTTTTAATAATTATATTTTAGGGGTTTTCAACTGAGTTGATAGGACAGTGGAGATGTACAGACACTATAGTGTGGGGTAGGCATGGAACGATAATCGTTTTCAAGGGGTACCGAGGTTTTGAAAAGTCAAGGTTTTTTAAACTGCCAAAATTTTCTGTAATACCATGCCGAGTTCAGACTGCATGATTTTCAAAGTAGTCGTGTCACAGATGTTTTCACACTGCTTGACTATCTGGGCTAGTGTTTCGTCGCTGCTTTGTTTACACTGCAAGATGGATCGGCAACTGGGACATTCACATTGCATGACTTTACTATAGGAAGAATCGCTGACAACTTCATCCAAACTACGTCTCAGCCAAAAACACTTAGTATGTCTTTTGTTATTAACTACATAATGAGAAAGAAGCCTTTAATGGGGTAGAGCATGTACATGTTTGCTCACCTGGGTTTAAAGGGAATTAGCCATTTCTCCTCAACGTTGATAATAAACTAATTTCTTTCTGTATGAAACGTCAAACAGACACAGTTGCTCCTGAGTCCTGTCAAACCTCCACTAGTTTTTCCTCCATTTCGTGGGTCCAAATAAACCGAAAAAGAGCGCTTTAAATTTCTCCCCCAGCCTCCCGCTGGCCTGCAGCAGGTACACACACGCACACACAAGTGAAAGCTGCTCTCTCATTGGCTGTAGGCGATGGCTGATGTTATTTTCAGTCAAAACTCAATTCACACGGCATGATTTGAATCGCCGACAGCTCCAGATATTTAGCACGCCAAATATCTCGCAGGCATCGGCAACTCATCGATTTGCCTGTGATTTCAGGCATTTGTCGGCGATTTCTCAAAACCTGCCGGCGAGCCAAAATCGGGGCTAAAATCACGCAGTCTGAACTCGGCATAATATGTAAAGTTTTTAATTTACATTTTTATAGGAAAACAGTGTCTCCTGCAGAAACGATCTCCAAAGATGCCGTTTTAAATTGTTTTTGAAACTAATGAAGACAGCAGAAGTCAGGTATTAATTTTCATTATTTAGCCAGATATGTTTACTTTGCTTTCAAATAATGTAAAAGCAGATTTTTTATGTAAATTTTTTTGTAAAAAAATGTATAAATTATGTTACTTTGGTTTTTGTTTTCATGTAATTACCTCACCACTTAGTCAATGTGTGGGTGTAAACAGGCCTTTACAGATGGGTGTTACTAAATTGTTACAATTCAATACGATACTGATACTTTGTTACAATCTTAACAATACCAATACTGGTTATTTCTTCTTATTTTTAATTTGCTTAAAATAATGTAAGATTTTGTTTTTGTTTTTTGAAATCATTATACAAACAGATGCTCTTACTTAAGGACTCTATATTTTATAGCAACTGATTTTGGTGCAAATATGACTTTACAGATGGATACCAATTTTTTAAATTCGATATATGATCAATACTCTTTTTTTTTTAAATCATGTTTTTTTGTTCTTAAATGGGTATGTGACTTCTTTTAAATAATATAATTTTTCATGTCATTACTTGACACAAGCACAGAGTCATTGTTGTTGGTGTAATTTAATGATGATAATACAGATTTTTACATTTTTTTTTAATTTTTGTATTTGCTCAAAATAATGTTAGATTTTGGTTTTAAAAAATCATTATACAAAACATATTATTACTTTAACACTAAATATTTTATAGCAACGGATCTGGGTGCAAACACGACTTTAAAGATGGATACATTTTATTTTATTCGATCCATGCTCAATACTCTTTTTTTTCTTCTTTTTTTCCAACACTACTGATACTGATTATTTCTTAAATTGCTCTGTAATTTTTCAAAAATAATGTTATTGTTTAATAACAAAAAAATCATACAAAAAATGTATTTTAATTACTTAAGTAATTGTAATAATGCAGTTGATTGTACACACATATTTCCAACCTTTTCATTTGGAATTTTTGCATGTTAAAAGTGTCCATACATTTGATGTTATGTTCATTGATTAATGCATTTAAGGAAATGTGTTATGTGGCTGCAGTGTTTCAAGCTAAGTATCAAAATTTATCAGATTCCCGAAATAAATTTTGTGATAACTCCTCTGGTTGGACACAATATTTAATTTTTTTGAATGATTAAATGGAGTGTTTGAATTGATCACAACTAATTAATAGAAATCTGACACTGTACAAGGATTCTGTGGGTGGCAAATTTAGGAAAATTTCAAACTTAAGTGAGCAAAAACCCTTCTTTGTTATAGTTAGATGTTAACAGGTCTTTATCAGTGGGGAATAACAACTATTTTTAAATTAAATGTGAGAATATCGACAATTTCAACAACTGAAACTCATAGCGATTATTTCATAAATGGGTATGTTTTTTGTTTGGTAAATACAATCATCACACAAAGGCAAACTACATCCACATATTGCCCATTATTATACATAAAAAGGTTCTGGCCTACCTAGTGAGCACCACACCACAAAGCGCACCCAGGTGATGCTGGAAAGCTTAAGCATGAGGTAAATGTTCACCAGCATGGCAGCCGTGGGTACAAAAGGCACGCAGGGTGCCATATAAGGCAGCTTCTTCGGGTTTTCAGGCTGACGAAGAATAATAATGAGCAAAGTGACCATAAGGACAATTATAGTCAATATAAAAGGCAAGATCGCCCAGCGTGCTCCTCCAGAAACCCGGTCAAATCCATAGATCACCAGTGTCCAGAGAAAGAAGGTCAGGATAAAGAAAATCAGGACACAAGAAGTAACAGTGCGTCCTGTTGCAGGAGTGGGCTTATCACTTACGTTCGGCAGGCCCAAACGCATCCGAATGGTGTAATAATGAGAGCCCAACACACGTTTAAAGAGTCCATCAGAGTCATCGACCTCTATGCCGTTTTCTCCAACACCATAGCCCTGATTCTCTGACTGGTAGCCCCCGGAATCAGACTTTTCAATCAAGGTTTCGTCGTCTCCTTTAGAGGGAAGGTTTTTGGCTCCACAAGGGTTTTCTGCGTACTCTTCTCCGCCAGGTGAGTTCAGGTCTTTCTCACTAGCCGCCATCATTTCTTCTTTCCTCCTGCGTTCCTCCTCTTCCTCCTCTGTCAGGAAACTGGTGAAGCCGTCTCTGTCTGGCTGATATCGCAGGAGAAGCACACACACGGATACTAGTGTGTAGGCCAGCAGTGTGCCGATGGACATCATCTCGATCAGGTCTCTCAGACTCACCAGGAGAGCCAACAGAGCGGCCAGAGAGCCCGAAACAGCACAGGCCACCACTGGAGTCTCTGTGTGGGGGCTCACGAAGGACAGAAACCTGGTGTACACACAGAATTATACACTTGGGATGAAATTGTCATGAAAAAAAATGTGTACAGTTAAAGTCAAAAGTATTACCGCTGCTGTGAATTTTATTTTTTTTAAATGTTTCCCAAATGATGTTTAACAGAGAAAGGAACTTTTCACAGTATTTTCTATTATATTTTTTCTTCTTGAGAAAGTCTTATTTGTTTTATTTCGGCTAGAATAAAAGCAGTTTTGAATTTATTTTTAAACCTATTTTAAAGTCAATATTTATAGCCCCCTTAAGCTATATTTTTTTCGATTGTCTATAGAACAAACCATCGTCATGCAATCACTCCATTAATTACCCAGTTTAAACCTATAAATGGCACTTTAAGCTGTATAGAAGTGTCTTGAGAAATATCTAAAATATTATGTACACTCATCATGGCAAAGATAAATTAGTTTTGCGTGCTAATAATTCAGGAGGGTTAATAATTCAGATTTGAACTGTATATACACAGTAGTCAACATTCAAAGTGAATCAAAACCTTTCATCTAGAGTTGTCCTAACTGTCCCATAAACCCATTCCTGTCAGGACAATTTTGATTAACTTTTTTGATCTAATGTTGAATATGGTACACATGACTTTACAGGCTCGTAATAAGGAGGGAGTTCAGGTGGTTTGAAAGACCCACCCCTACTGACAAACTAAGGTCCAGAATTTATCCCATACATGAGCTCATTTTTCCTATTTCGACTGCTGTGTCATCATAAATTGTGAAAATAACCCATCAAAGGCTTTAAGACCACTACTGACGTACTGTATTGCTGGTAAATAGAGACTTTTATTCTAAATCTTATTCTTGAAAGAAAGATTGACCAATCAAAAAAGGTTTGACAGACCAAAAGTGTCCCACATTGACATTCATTTAAAACTTATTAGGATGCTTTAGTTATCCAAGAATTTTCAAATAGACTGTTTTACAAGAAAAGCTAGAAAAAATGTGAAGCTCTACATTATTATTAGAGCTGGGCTGATAAACAATATTATATCGAACTGCGATAAAATTTATATCAATACAACTCTATATTGATCTAAGATCCAATCACACAGCAGAAATGTGCAACAATGGGAATCTAAACGTGTGATGATATTACAGATGTAACAAATTTTTGCCCACTGAAAATTTATCGGTTGAAAATGTTATGCCATTTAATGGACCTTCCAATTTTTTGTGGCTTCACTTCAATGATTGTTGGGGTATTTTAAATCCGGAAGCATTAATAACCTATTTTGAAATATATATCATTATCGTTTAATATGAAAGATAATTATCAAGATTGCATTTTTGCCATATCACCCAGCCCTAATTAATATTATTAGTATGTTTTCATTGTTTATTATTCAAATGGTCAAATTCTGACTGTTGAATGTGCTGACCTAGTAAATGACAATAGGCTACTTTTTTCTAATGATATATGATGTAATAAATTTGTGTTAAAATAAGTTATATTATAATTTCTTTATTCTAAATCTTTAGAAAATATATTTGATCAAAAAGTGTGGTTTTAATGACCATTCAATAAGTTATATGAGCAAAAAAAATTGTGCTTAAAATGCCTCTAATTTCATAATTATATTGAAAATGAGGTGAATAACTACAAAAAAGTCCACTTTCTGAGAAAAAAGAACCCTTATTCACAATATGGTGGCTTTAATGAAATAAAAAAGATATTACCAACAGAGTTCTTTGGTGCCACTGTATTTTTTGGTCATTTTCCTCATTTAGATTTTTTAAAAAGCCTTTGCTAAAGTGTTGAGTCATGAAGCAAGCCAAACAGTAGCAAAGAGAATCAGACAAGATAATTTTTAAATTTTTTTCTATAAATTCATATGCATTTATTACATACTACCATTTAATTATTTTGAAAGAAAAGTGAGAAGCATTTTTGTCATTTGCGGTGCTTCATGGGACTGGGTGAAGCTAAAAGATCTTTTGGATCACTTTTTTTTGCTACATGTTTTTTAAAAATTAGATGAATGTCCCCACGAATGTATATTCAGTCATATATCAGTTTTTACATCTCACTCTGAAATACTTGATTGTGATTGGTCAGTTGCAACTTGCAGCATTCTGAGGTATGTTCCCCAATAATCCTATTCTCATCTGGATAACTTAGGTGGTGCTATAAGCAGGAACTGTTTGCTATTTATGTGACAGTTGCTGTCAGATTTGTTTTTTAAAGGGATGGTTCATCTAAAACTGAAGATTCTGTCATCATTTACTCACCCTTCACTTGCCACAAACCTGTATGAGTCACAATGAACACAAATGAAGTCATTTTGGAAAATCCTGGAAACCGTTAGCCATTGACTTCCACAATATTTGTTTTTTTCTATATGAAACTCAATAGGTTTCGTTTTCTAACTCGAAAAAAGTTTGAAAGTACTTGAGGGTCAGTAAATAATGAGTAAATTTTCATTTTAGGATGCCTTTAAATGTTAAAATGTATAAGCAGATTTTAAAAATGTTTGTATTCCCCCATTCAATTTAGGATTTGACTTAGTTTTGCTTGGCCAAAAATATCATGCAAATATCATGGCTGTCAATGAACTGACTATCCTTAAAATGACTCGTATACCTGAAGAGCAGACCATCTCCGGCCATGGCGTAGATGACTCTTGGCATTGGAAACAGAGATCCAAGCAGGCTGACGGTGAGTCCTGCGACTGCACCCACAGCTACTATATACTTCCCTGCCAGGAAGCCATGATCTGCAAACATCTCCATGAGCGGGGCATCGCCATCAATTAGGTTATAGGGTACCAGCAATGTCAGAATCACACTCACCTGAGACACAAACAGATCAAATGGGTTATTTTTTTTAACAGTTTGTAAGAATTATTTTTAATACATTGCCTGAAATAACCATTAAACAACATTCTCATTTCTTGGTGTGGTTGTGAATGGATGCTGTAGGATGATTCACCCGATTCCACTGTACATTAAGAAAATTGATATCGTACTGTATTTATTTCTGCCTCTGGAGAGTAAAAGGAAAATCACTTTCAGATTAATATTGGAGGATAAGCAGAGGTCTTCAGCTCTAGGGATCAGGATTGGGCTTGAATAAATTACAGTCCAACTCTGAAGGGCTTAAGTGATTCACTGAATTAAGTTAATACGCAATTGGCTAGAACACTTGCATGCATGATTGCACAATCATTTTTTTTTTTTTTGCAGTTTTGTTATTTAAATATTCGTCCAAATTTGTTAAAAAAACAAGGCCCAAGGTTCTTAAAAAATAAAGGTCATTATATATTTTATATATACAGTTGATGTCAGAATTGTTAGCCTCCCTCTTTATATTTTTCCCCAATTTCTGCTTAATGGAGAATATTTTATTACATTAAGATTTCTAAGCATAATAGTTTTAATAACTCATTTCTAATAACTGATTTATTTTATCCTTGCCATGATGACAGTACATAATATTTGACTCGATACTGTATTTTTCAAGACACTTCTATACGGCTTACTACAAAAGGCTTAACTGTAGGCATCGAAAAAATATATAGCTTAAAGGGGCTAATAATTTCGTCCTAAAAAATTAAAAACTGCTTTTATTCTAGCCGAAATAAAACAAATAAGACTTTCTCCTGAAGAAAAAATAATATCAGACATACTGTGAAAATGTCCTTGCTCTGTTAAACATCATTTGGGAAATATTTAAAAAAGAAAAGAAAATTCAAAGGGGGGCTAATAGTTCTGACTTCAACTGTATATATAAAATATATAAGATCTATATTTATATATTGTTTGCATATTATAAAGATCCATCTGCTCTGATTGGAAAATACTGCTCAAATTATATTAAAGAGATAGTTAACACATAAATGTATATTCTGCCACCATTAAATCATTCTTCCTTTGTGCAAAACTTATTTAAATGTCTTTCTTCTATTAAACACAAAATTAAATATTCTGAAAAGTTCTGCAAACTGGCACCCAATGACTTCCAAAGTCATTTTTTCATAGTATAGAATTAAAGTCTGCCAGCAACCATCATTTTTCATTAACTGGTTGTATTCAACAGAAGATAGAAGCTCATAAAGGTTTAAAACCACTTGAGAGAGGTCATTTGGGGGGGGGGGGGGGGGTGAACTGTCCTTTTAACGCTACAAAATATATAATAATTTTTTTAACTAAATATTTGCCTTTAGCTATTGGCTTTTAAACAAATGAAATATATAACATTTAAGTTTGTTTTTCACCAAACTATTTCTGCATTTGTGTTTAAAAAGCTTATTTCTGATTGCTATTACCTGCTTTTATATAGCTAGTTTGAAAACAAAAAGTCTCCTTTTCTGATTTAAAAAAAAAAAAAGCATATAATAACAGCATTATTAGAGCACAGGAACAATAAGAGCATATAATTGGTTAAATGTTTCTTTTTTGAGTAAACAATCCCTTTATAGATATTTTGAGTCAGAGTCCAGTATTTCTGAATGAGAGGAGTAACTTTACTCACAGAGACATAAGCTGTAAGACAGGTGACAAGAGAAGCTGTTATGGCGTATGGAATGGAAGTGTCAGGACTCTTGGCCTCTTCTCCTGTGGTGGCAATAATATCAAAGCCAATGAACGCGTAGAAACAGGTTGCAGCTCCTTGCATGACCTGCAAAGTGAGTCATCTCTATTATAGTCGACGGACATTACAGCAAACACTGCTTAAAATTAACATAAATATATGGTGACCAAGAGAGCTCAAAGGTGGAGCAAGTCAAGAAAACCCATGTAAAATAAAAAAAACACTAACAAATTTAGAGAATAATTTGACACAATCGACAAAACTGGCTGATTCCTGTTTTGAGTCTGTGGTGTTGTCGGCGATCTAAGAGATGAGATTTATGTTTATTATATAGTCTTAAACACAAGCTTTCCTGTTGTTAGTTTATTTTTAGCACTAATGATCTACGGTAATCTGTACCGTAGATCAGGACGTTAAAATAAACAACAAAAAAACTCACCTCTCAGATCTGACAACACAGCAGACTTTAAACAGGAAGCAGTTGGTTTGTCACTTTTTGGGATCCTCAACACATTTCCATTTTGGTCTGCACTATTTGCAGTGCATTACTGTATTTGCATGTGTAATGAGAATTTGTGTCCTCGTGTTGATAAAATGATGATGTTTTCTCAATTTGTTATGATGGGTTAACTCTAAGGGCTCTGATTTAATGGTCTAAGCGCAAAGTCTAAAGCACATAACTCAAAAGCATTAAGGGTGTGTCTGAATCCACTTTTGCTATTTTAAGAATGGAAAAATAGTCTGACAGGGTTGTGATTATTCTCTTAATGAGTTATGGGTGTGTTTTGAGCATAATGAGCATTAAACCAATCAGAGTCCCATCATCCACTCTCTTCAAGAGTCAGTTGCATCGCCCCATGGCACATTTGTTATTTACTTGGCGGACTTTGTAAGTGGAAAAACGAAAAGCTTCACTAGCAAAAAAACAGTTAAACAAACCATCTGCAGTGCAAGGATAAAGAACAAGCCTCCTCCATTCGGCATTTTTACTTTACTTTTACTCTTTACTCCTTTACTTTCATGGATAAGGAAACTGTTGTACGCACTCCACTGAAGACATTCATTAGCTTACATATTTAATTTTGTTTGTTAAGCACAAAGAATAGTTTCAGGACTATTATTAAATTAAGTTCTAATTTCCAGCAAACTAATAAATGAACAATAATAACGCAGTGTGGTCAAAAAACTGTTAAATTAAACACGCATCCTATTCTTATGCCCCATATGGTGATGGCATAAATCTCCTAATCCCGACAGGTGGACGAATCTTGTTTTTATTAAAACAAATATAAATATACATATAATAATAATACTACTGCTAATAACAATATCATTATACAAATGCAAATTATCATAAATTAACTGAAAAAAAGGCAAGGAAGCATAAAGACGTTTTTATTTTCATGTAGAAAATAATATTTGTTGCAACATTTCAATCCTTAAATTTTTTCATTTGTAAATATGTTTGTGTATTGCTGTACATCCTGTTTGTATAAAGCAATGTGTAAGCATTTGAACCCACATAGGTACTGGACTTTAGACCTGTTTTCAGTATGTCAATGGCGTGTTCTATTTCAGTTTTTCAAAATAGCAAAATGCCAATAATGCGCCTTAACACACCTCTATTAAAGAACAGCACACCCATGAGTCCACAAAGTGGTGCAAATGGATTTGCTATTTAAACAACGTGGGGCAAAACATGAAAATTAGAGTTGCACTCACCTGAAAATAGCAACAAATCGCGCCAAACACGCCTTGCATCTTATCATCTTAGGGCTTTATAATTGAAAACACACTCATCAGATCACTCTCTCTCTCTCTAGTTTACTCACAGGATGTTTTTTGTCTCATAAGAATTTTCCATGTGAGTTTAATTTTTTGACCTGACATAGAAGATTGTATTTGCAGATTTCAGTTTGGTGAACCCAGCATTAGTGTTTTTCTAAATGAATGTTTTCTTAACTAAGTACATTTCTGTATTTGCATGTATTGAGGGGGTTTGTGACCGCGTGTATTGTCAAATTCATTAAGCTTATCTCAATTTGTAGGTGTTTTTTGGATTTGCAAATGTTTTCTTAACTTCCAGCATGTTTGGGCTCTCTTGGCCACTGTACATAACCCATTCTTACCCCTGACCAGCCATAGGGCAGGAATCTCCCACCTTCCCAATTGGCTCCAGAGAGGAAAAACAATCCGGCGAGCACCATGAAGACCCACACAACCAAGTTAACAACATTTAACACATTATTGAAGCTCACAGAATTTTTCACGCCTAAAGCAATGATCACCGTCACCACCAAAGCGATCAGCAGAGCCAGCAGATCTGGGTAAGATTCCTCTCCTTTACCTGAAGTGAGATGCACACTTATAAATAAACTTTATAAATAAACTTTTTTTAATTTAATTTTACTGATTAAAAAAGTTGGGAGCAAATTAATATTTGTCAGGTAATACCAGGGGCTGTATGTAACAACAACAACAGCAACAACTGCTGCTGCTTCTGATGCTGTAGTGTTTTGTAGTGACTCAGTGTTTGAAATTGACTAATGTAAAATGAACTGACCTAAACAATGACAACATGGACCACACTAGTGATTTGTTTAGCATCTTACACTCACCAAGACCATTCAGTGTTCCTAGATGGTTGATCATGTAGCGGCTGATGGTGTGATTGGCTAATGAGTCAAACATGCTGCTCAGCGCACTGGCTCCTGCCGCAGTACCAATCAGGTACTCCAGTATCAGATTCCAGCCAATAAAAAAGGCCACAAATTCTCCCACTGTGACGTAACTGTATGTGTAGGCGGAGCCTGTGGTTTTAGGGACTCTCACTCCAAACTCAGCATAGCAGACACCTGTGAGAAAACAAAGGAGACCAGCTGTCTGACAAGATCATACACAATTTTGATATTTTGCCATTGATCAGGAATTGTTTTATGTTTTGTTTTTGTTGTCATTTTTTGTAAATACAGTGCATCCGGAAAGTATTCATAGCACTTCACTTTTCCACATTCTTTTATGTTAAAGCCTTATTTCAAAACAGATTAAATTGATTTATTTGATTAAAATTCTACACACAATACCCCTTAACGACATTGTGAAAAATGATTTTTTTTTTTTAATTGTTGCATGTTTATTAAAAATAAAAAAAAACTGAAAAATCACATGTACATCAGTATTCACAGCCTTTGCTCAATACTTTGTTGATGCACCTTTGGCAGCAATTACAGCCTCAAGTCTTTCTGAATATGTTGCCACAAGCTTGGCACGACTGTTTATGGGAATTTTGCCCATTCCTCTTTGCAGTACCTCTCAAGCTCTATCAGTTTGGATGGGTAGCAATGGTGTACAGCCATTTTCAGATCTCTCCAGAGATGTTCAATAGGATTTAGGTCTGGGCTCTGGCTGGGCCACTCAAGGACATTCACCGAGTTGTTGTGAAGCCACTCCATTGATATTTTGGCAGTGTGCTTTGGGTCATTGTCCTGCTGAAAGATGAACCGTCGCCCCAGTTTGAGGTCAAGAGCACTCTGAAGCAGGTTTTCATTCAGGATGTCTCTGTACATTACTGCATTCATCTTTCCCTCTATCCTGACTAGTTTTCCAATTCCTGCTGCTGAAAAACTTCCCCACACCATGATGATGCCACTACCATACTTCACTATGAGAATGGTATTAGCCAGGTAATGAGCGCTGCCTGATTTTCTCCAAACGTAACGCATGGCATTCACTCCAAAGAGTTCAATTTTAGTCTCATCAGACCAGAGAATTTTGTTTCTTATAGTCTGAGAGTCCTCAGATGGCTTTTGGCAAATTACAGATGGGCTGGTGGCTTTCATCTGGCCATAAGATGAAACATACATAAGATGATGGCCACTGTGCTCATTGGAACTTTCAGAGCAGCAGATTTTTTTCTATAACTTTCCCCAGATATGTGCCTCAAGACAATCCTGTCCCAGAGGTCTAGAGACAATTACTTTGTCTTCATGCTTGGTTTGTGCTTTGACATGCACTGTCAACCCTGGGCCCTTATATAGACAGGTGTATGCCTTTTCAAATCATGTCCAATCAACTGAATTTACTGTGAACAACTTAACTGCTGAAACGTCTCAAGAGTGATCAGTGGAAACAGAATGTACCTGAGCTCAATTTAGAGCTTCACAGCAGAGGCTGTGAATACTGATGTACATGTGATTTTTCAGGTTTTTTATTTTTAATAAATTTGCAATAATTAAAAAAAAATTCTTTTTCACATTGTCATTATGGAGTATTGTGTGTAGAATTTTTAAAAAAATAAATGAATTTAATCCATTTTGAAATAAGGCTGTAATATAAAAAACAAATTAGAAAAAGTGAAGCTTTATGAATACTCTCTGAATGCACTGTAGGCTAATTTTTTTCCAATGATAAAGGAACTTTGCTGCTGTACCCTGACTGCAGCAGTCACATGGATATTACTCAGATTGTAACCTATAGTGCAAGTATCGCGCTTGATGCTGGTGACTATTTTCAGGCACAACATAATATCATTGCCATGGTACAGCAGGAAAGATCTTTGAGTATTAAGCAGGAATAGGAAAATAGTTCCTAGCCATATTAGCCTAGAAAATAGCAACTTTTCTTTTTCAGTCAGTCGTAGGATCCAATTTAACTACAGCAGAGTAAAGCTTTAAGTAAGAAAATTATTTAAACTCTTTGATCACTTTTGAGTGACAGTCTAATTATGCTAAGCCAAGCTCAAAGTGGTCTTATTAGACCCAGAAAGGCTGAAGGGTAAAAAAAAAAGATAAAAGTTTGCAGTCTAACTCTGTTGCTTGTAAAATGTTCCTTTAAAACCTTTAAAACTGATCATTGGATGCTGAAAAATATACAGTATATTCAGCACTTTATACGTAAACACAGTATTGTTATAATTAAAATTTTCATGTCAAGTTTTAATTATTTTATTATTAATATTATTATTATTAGGAACGCGGAGATGCAGTGGGTAGGACGATCACCTTACAGCAAGAAGGTCGCTGGTTCGAGCCTCGGCTGGGTCAGTTGGCATTTCTGTGTGGAGTTTGCATGTTCTCCCCGTGTTTACGTGGGTTTCCTTCGGGTTTCCCTGAGTCCAAAGACGTACTGTAGAATGAATTGGGTAAGCTAAATTGGCCATAGTGTATGTGTGGGATTGAGTGTGTATGGGTGTTTCCCAGTGATGGGTTGTAGCTGGATTAATAAAGGGACTAAGCCTAAAAAGAAAATGAATGAATGAATAATAGGGCGTCATGGTGGCTCAGTGGTTAGCACTGTCGCTTCATAGCAAGAAGGTCGCTGGTTCGAGCCCTGGCTGGGTCAGTTGGCGTTTCTGTGTGGATTTTGCATGTTCTCCTTGTGTTTGCGTGGATTTCCTGAGGGTGCTTCGGTAGGCGTTTCTCAGTGCTGGGTTGCAGCTGGAAGGGTATCTGCTGCGTAAAATAGCTGGACAAGTTGGCGGTTCATTCCGCGGTGGCAATCCTTGATAAATAAAGGGACTAAGCCAAAGGAAAATGAATGAATAATAATAATAAATAATAAATCTTTATACTTACTTTAATTATTATAATAATAAATATTATTAATACATTAATGTGTATTTTCATATTTAAACATGTGGTAAGAATTACTAATTTATTTTTTACTAATTTATTGATCTATTAAGTGAATTTTAGAAACAATATGAACCTTTTGACATAATTAAAAAAACTAAACAAAGATAATCAACATTTACGTATTATTATCATACTTTTATTTTAGTATTCACTGTTTTATTACTGTATTTTGAAGGTGGACAGAACAGCCTGGTTCTTGAACCAACATGCATGAACTTAGATTTAGACTTATATGACATTTACCACACATCTGACATTTACCTGTCTCTGATCCAAGTCTTTCAGCAAAAATATCATATCACAAAACAATCCTAACCAAGCAATGAAAACCTTCTCTCACAGCCTCCAGCTCACATTTGCAACACATCTAAAAACCCTACAACAACTGGACAGATGTTGACCTCTTCACATTATTTTGACACTCTAATCTTTAAATGCAAAACGCTGATAAAGTCTCACCTGACAGAATGGACGCCACAGCTGCAATAATGAAAGACAAGATCACTCCAGGTCCTGCCATTTCCTTCGCAACAAGCCCAGCAACCACATACATCCCAGTGCCCACGCAGCTGCCCACCCCGAGTGACACCAGGTCCACTGTGGTCAGCACACTCGCCAGTCTGGTGCCATGCAGATCACCCGAACCCTCCAGCATGGAGTCCACAGGTTTGGTGCGCAGGATCCGAGAGTGGAGCCCATACCAGGACGAGTCCCACTCAATCCTCCTGGGGTTCAGTTTAGCAAACAGAGCACTCATCCTTTACTCTGATTTTTTAGTGTGTGTATGTGTGGTTTTTTTTTTTGCTAAACTTGTCTTGTTTGACTGTCTTCTGCCTGATTCTTTGCTCCTTCCTCTCTGGTTTCTCTCTCTCTTTTTCTCTCTGTGTCTCAAAGAGGATCCATGAGCTGATCAATTAACATGCTGCTCCATACCGAATCCTGCAAAAATACTGAAAGCACAGGAATCGCATGTCATTGAGAGATTTTGGAAAACAATCAAGCATTTTGTGTTTGGTGCTGCAGAGCGGCGTGTTGCAATACATAGTGGGACAATAGAAAGTGTCTGTTCATTCGCTCAGGTGAAATGTTGCTATGGTGGCACAACTCATTAAACTTGCAGATTAGCATATGGAGAGCATCAGATATCCAGTGGACATTGATATACTAATAGAGAGAGCAGGGGGGACAGAATGTCATATTTCAGCCTGGAGAAAAAAGTGGACAGGGGTGTTAAAAAAATAAAAAGGGGTGTTTGAAAACAGACTATATATATACAGCTTTAACGTGACATTTAAAATCTTAACTAGGTTAATTAGGTTAACTAGGTTAGGGTAATTAGGCAAGTTATTGTACAATGATGGTTTGTTCTGTAGACTATTAAAAAAATTATAGCTTAAAGGGGCTATTAATTTTGACCTTAAAATGGTTCATAAAAATTTTAAAAACTGCTTTTATTCAAGCTGAAATAAAACAAATAAGACTTCCTCCAGAAGAAAAAACATTATTAGACATACTATGAAAATTTTCTTGCTCTGTTAAACAATTTAGGAAATATTTAAAAAAGCAAAAATAATTCAAAGGGGGCCAATAATTCTGATTATATATATATATATATATATATATATATATATATATATATATATATATATATATATATATATATATATATATATATATATATATATTTTATATATATATATATATTTTATATATATATATATATATATATATATATATATATATATATATATATATGAATATATGTATATAGTTGAACATATAGTAGGCAACAAAATATTTTATTTGTAAGTTATAAATTATATATATATATATAAACATTATTAGTTAATTTTTATATATTTGAACACATTTTTAAACATAATAGTTTTGATAACTAATTTATAAGAATAACTCTTTTCTTTTGTCTTTGCCATAATTATAGTACATATTGTTTTACTAGTTATTTTGCAAGATACAAGTATTCAGCTTAAAGTGTAATTTAATAATATTGAAATACTTAAAGTACCTTTTTTAATTTTCCAAATTACTTTAATTAAAAAAGTCCTTGTTCTGTTGAATATAATTTGAAAAATGTTTTAAGAAAAAAAAATCACAGCTAATAATTCTCCTTTCTGTTTAGATATTGAGCAGCTGTTATATTGATCTTTGTGTGTGTGTGTGTTTGCGTGTGTGTGTGTGTGTGTGTGTGTGTTGCGGCTGGAAGGGTATGCGCTGCGTAAAAACTTGCTGGATAAGTTGGCGGTTCATTCCGCTGTGGCGACCCCAGATCAATAAAGGGACTAAGCCGACAAGAAAATGAATGAAGAATGCAATTTTATGAAAACTTGAAGTTGAAAAATTTTTTTTGAAAACAAAACCCTCACATTTTGTGATCTCTGTTATTACCCTTCAGGCATAGGGCATCAATCTGACGACAGGTTGACCTTGGACCCCAACATCATAGGGGCGTTGGATTTTGTTTGGAAAATCGGGTTGACAGCAGAACCCAATGCCAGGCCAACATCAATGTCCAACGTCCAACCTAAAATCAACCAAATATCAACGTGTAATGATGTTACAGCTTTACGTTGTGTGGACGTTATTACTATGACATCTATCAGTTGTTGGATTTTGGTCGCTAAACCTGATGAATAAATGTCAGTATTTGACTTCAATATGATGTTGGCTTAAGATGTTGGCTCAACTTTGGATTTTGGTCACTTTCCAACACTACCTAACATCAACCAAATATCAATTGACATCCTTTTTTGATGTCAAATTAATCTCCTTAGATGCTGGCTAGACATTCAATTTTGGTCACCTGACATTCACAACCTAAATTTAACCTAACATTAACAAGTTGTGTGCCTGCTGGGTAATCTCCACACTGTAATACATCTTGGTTGCCTTGGTTCAATCTGAACCATTGAACTTATATTTTTGTAAATTGACTTAAAAAAGCTTGCATAAATTATCAAATGAAGTTACAACAAGATTACCTTAGTTTAATAAGTTAAAAGGACCTAAAAACATATGCTATAATCACTAATTGATCATATAATTTTTTTTACAGTGCACTATGCTCATTGATGAGCCGTCAGTCTCACCATCTGCTTCTCCCCACCATGTACCTCACAGTGTACTTTTTTTTCCCCTTTGCAGATAACATCACCACACGGTGCAATCTGGTTTCGCTTAAACTAATTCGGGCCTGCCGCTCACTCAGACCTAAGATCTGCTGGATCTGCCTGCTGGTGATTCCCAGTCCCACTGCTCTCCTATACAGTCTGACAATATCTCAACTGTCATCAAAACACAGAGCAAACTGAAGCACAGCCGACAGTGATATACTGATGATGTCAGATACTGAGTAATATCCAGATCATCTTTTGGGAAAAACCAAGTGAGACAACAGATGTCAAACACTCTCAGCTGTCTCTGTAATAACGCCATACAGACATTATAATAATATTGTGATCCGAGTAACCCATTGACTTCCTTTCTTCTCATTTCACCTTGAGTGAATAACTGGAAATGGAAATACCTTTACTAGACATGTGGCAATAATCATTAATGCACTTCTGAATGATTATTTATGATTTACATTTCTAGAACGACTCTTATGAATATTCAGATAGTTGAATTTGAAGTGGTTTTCATTATAGAATTAAATGCATCAAAATTTAATATGTTATTTAATTTACAACATAAACATGGTTGTTAATATGGCCTACAACAATCCTGAGATACTGACTGAAAACACACATATTCTTTATAGACCTTTTGATTAACACTAATTAAAATAAGGCTCTGTTTATTTACATTATTTAATGAAACTAAACTGAGGATGAAAACTTGTAAAGTGTTAATTTATCTCAGGTGATATTAATTTGGTAGGTAATGTTTAATAACTAATAAGTTTAACTGTTTATTTAATGAAGCTAACCAGCTAATAAGTGAAGTTCAGTAGAATATTGTAAAACTAATATTAACAAAAAATTCAGAAACAAATAGTCATTTCTCATTGTTGATGTTAAACCATTAACAAACGTTCACTAATAAAACCATATTGTAAAATGTTACTAGTCTGATATATGGCCATATATGAACATACATTAAAATAAATAGCTATAATACATTTGGCTTTTTCTGTACATATTTGTAATTACAATTGTTGAAAAAATATAATGGTCAATTTGCAGTATTTTAAAATATATGTTGCATATATGACTGTAGGTCTATGTGAAATCCAAACAAGAACTTGAACCTGTCATATATGTCATCTGCATATACTTCTACATGGGAATACTTTAGAATTCTTTAAAGCATTTGTTGACTGAAAGTTTATGTAGGCTACATCAAAGCAATAGTAGTTCCTTTTTTATTTAACATGCCTACTTCTTAAAGTAACCTTTCTTTTGCGGTTTTTGTCAATGTAATGATAATGAATTAAACTGCAATCAAAGCTTCAGCATTTACTGTAATGAGACTCAATTATGTCATTAGCACTTCAGGTCAGATCTCTTGCCTCGTTGCAAGCCTCTGACTCTGATTGGTGGAGTTTTCTCTACAGCATCATGGGTAATGTAGTTTTTTCTGCAATAATTCTGTCATTAAGCTGTAAATAACTGTTTACAAGAATTGAATTGATGTAACATTTCAAAAAGTAGTTAACAACTTTAGAGCTCACAACAAATCAGTCACAAAACGTTTATCAGTTATTGTTAAATTATCACTTTCCCTTTATACAAAATGAAGTTTTACTTACAGAACCCAACTGTTTTGAGTATTAAGAGTAATAATAGAAACATATGTTCGAACAAATGACTAATGATAATCGGAATCATTATAAAAAGTAATTAAACAAGTTAATAGACACTTTTTTTAAAGAAAGTAATGTGAAAGTATGTGTTTTTCTGCACTTTTATTTTAAGATAACGAAACACTTGTTAGATTGTAATATATTTATTTTAAATATACACTGTAAACATCTTCCTGACTTAAATGTTTTAGTTGAATCAAATGAACTTAATTTCTCAAATCAGTCAAACTGACTAAAATGTTGTTAAACTTTGCATTACTAAAAAAAAAAACCTGAAACCTTATTAAATTAAGTTAAAGTAACATAAATTTGATTCATGAATTTTGATTCAAAAATTTATGTCATGTTTGTCATATTTTGACAGTGTTACCCAACCCTGATGACGTGCAGTATTCAAATACATCAAAGAACACTAACTGCAATTCAAACACAGCTACACTGAAAAAAAGCTTCAAGCAGTACCTCTGTCAATTTAAAATGTATCTTTCATTTCAGTCTAATATTATTTGTTTTATTTTTGAAGTAGTGTATTGTAAGTTCAAAACATAGTTAAGTATCAGGGTGTGGCCAAGTAGGAGCGCTCACTCTGATCCCCCGAGTTCTACGAGGGTTGTGGAAATTCTAAATTGAACCAAAACGATTACAATTGGCTTAAGATTGGCAAGGAAAATTTGGCACATGCGTCAACCAGCAGAACTTGGGAATAAAAAAAATAAACATATTAAATGTAAATGTTTTTTTTTTATTAAGAGCTCAACTAAGAATTATTTGTTTTGACCAATGTAAAACTTTCAGGTTATTTACACAGGCCAGTGCATTAAACAGAAGCTCAATGTGCTTTGTATTGTCATGGACTCAAAAATATCGCTTGATTTATTTTTCAGTGGCTCAAGTGATCAAATTTAGATGTAGAAAAAATTAGTTAATTTTTTAACTGGATGAATGAGCATTTATGGGAATTTTTGTTTTGATTAATGCTGTGCTGTAAAATGCCTTCAATATTTAAGCTGAATCAAATTACCTTAATGAGTACATTGAATTTATATTATGTTAAACTGACTTAAAACTGCTTGCATGACTTATAAAGTTGCAACATAATTAACTTAGGTTAATAAGTTACAATGAACTAAAAATATATGCTGTCATGACTAATTCTTCTTCAACAAGACAAATACGCTTTGTACCAGGTTATATAAAATTGTTCTCTCTAATTTAGATGTGAAACCATTACCCTAATTTTTAACTGGATCAATGAGCATATATGGGAATTTTTGTTTTGATTAAAACTACACTGTAAAAATAATCCTGGTTGCCTTACATTTTTAAGATTAACCTAACGAGTCCATTGAACTCGTGTTATGTTAAACTGACTTAAAACTGCTTGCATAACTTTTAACATGATTAACTTAGGTTAATAAGTTACAATGAACTAAAAACGTGACTAATTGTTTATATTATTTTGTGTATATCTTCTATTTGTTTAGAACAAAGAGATAAATTAATTCGCTTTCTACAACAAGACAAATATACTTCGTACCAGATTATATAAAATTGTCCTCATGGAAATAGAAAATATTGTTTAAGGCAAATGATTTATTTTTCATTGGGTCAAGTGATCAAATTTAGATGTAAACCACTGCCCTAATTTGTTTATAATTAGATAAATTAAAGCTTTTTTCCAGTGTATTCACAGTTGATGGCTAATTATTTTGTCAAAGCAGAGAGATTTTTCATCAAATTTTCTGCAAAACACTTAAACACTCATTTCAGCGGCAAAAGCGTGTTGCCTCATAAACACTGGAAATAAATCTGTTTATCCAAACCATTTTGTTCAGCACCTTGGTCAGTTCCAGCAACTGCTGTGACTTGCAAAATAAAAAATAAAAAATAAATAAAAAGGACTTCACTGAAATAAACTCTGCGCGTTAAGTTTAAATTTTACTACATATTTTACATCCATCCCCTGCGGTTCTCCAAAATATCTGAAGTACGCAATTATGCATGATCCAATTTGGATCCAATAAGTAATTTAAATTGTGCAACCTGTAACCTTTCCATATATAATATTGATGAGGGTCTTTGTCAAGAGAGAGCTGAAAGTCTCCAGAGCGCCACACTGAGCTGAGCTGTAAACCAATTGCTCTTAAAACAGACGTAGTCAATACCACTTCTACTCCCACCTGAGCCAAAGTAAAGCCTGCAACTGCTCCATCCACTCTGGTAAAACAAACAGCTCTAGAGTTCTCCAGCTAGAGGTGTTCGGTTTCAAATCCAAAACATTTAGCCTTGGCAGAAAAAGGAGCAAAAACTCACCAGAGGGGATTTCTACACCGTATACTCCATTAGAGGAACAAGAGGAATGCAGGCGAAGCTTGTAGAGACGGCAGGGGACATAATGCGGAGACATTGTGAATTATTTAGGCTCTTCTCCCTGTGATCAGAGGAGAGTTCATTATTAAAAGATGTGTTCGCCATTCAACAGCTGCCTGTGATGAAACTTCACGGAGACTCTTTTTGACAGTCTAACTCTGTCAGGTCAAGCTTTACATTCCCCCGGTGAGATTGATGATATTAGATTAAATGAGGAGTATACTTTTATAGGACTACTAAACACAAAAAATAAATTTCAACGTGAGTCTTTTTTTTTTTAATGGTGTTGGAGGATTTACAAAGAGAGGAAAGCAGTTTTCTCCTGTGCTTACTTAACTTTATGTTGACCCCAAAATATGTTGAGGAAACTGACAACCTGTGTACAACACGGTTAATCAAATAAACTTATCACACACTCGTTGTAGGCTGAGAAGTAAACAAGAGCGCTGACAAACTCACACTGAATAGCCTTCCGAAATAACACGTGTCTAAAAGAGACAAAGCCGTTGATTTCAGAATCATTGTAGTCAGGGTGGGGGTATCAAATTTATCGATTATATTCGATATGCCTCAGTGAACCAAATGTATATATTTAATTCAATTACATCTAATTTATTAATCAAACTTGTCATGTTTTTAGTGTTTTGAGGGATGTTGAGTGATTCTTAATGACATTTTAGACATTAGATAAACCTATTATTAATGACTGGACGTAGGCTATTTTTTACTGTTTAATTTCCATGTGCAAGCAAGTGTATACTAAAATACAAATTATGCATCTAGTTTTACGGACAACTACATCACAAATGCCTATTTTACTAAATACGTTTTGTGAACACTTAGTTGGTGCTCTGTATTTGCAAGCTGAATTAATATTTTTGGCGCAAACCTTACAATGGTATAGACCATTACAGGGGTGGCAAATGTATAGTTAAAGTTATTATTTTGAGCAATAGTATTTAAGATACAGATCACAGCAATCTATTTTTTAACTATTAAAGGGCAGATCCATTCATACTTGCTTTGATGACCTTTAGGGCGGATCAATCGTTAATTAGAAGGGTCTGATCCCCCAACCACCCCTGTAATTTGCTCCCTGATTGTAGTAATGCATGTCTATGGCATTTATTTATTTTTAATTACCCTGCCACTCAACTTCAACGGCCAAGACTAAAGAGGATCTCATCTTTCACAGGAAACACAAGTAATGCCATGAAGACTGAAGTGCTTGCTTCTTATTATTCTTCCTATTCTGATATAGTAATAATATTAATAATACTAATTGCACTGCCGCCTCACAGCAAGAAGGTATCTGGTTCGAGTCTCGGCTGTTTCAGTGGGCATTTCTGTTTGCATGTTCTCCTCTCCTCGAGTTCGTGTGGGATTCTTCCAGGTGCTCCGGTTTCCCCCTCAGTTTAGAGGCGCTGTAATGTTATTGCAGAGAAAGCTAGAACGATGCTATTTCCAAAGAGCTTGTTTTGTTTTTGTATTTCGACTTCCAAAGGACACGACACAAAGAGAAAAGTGCTTACAGTTTAATTTAAACTATGTTCCAGAGAATTATAAAAAAAGATAAACAGCTAGCATTTGACAAAGGAAAACTTCCAGAATCACTACCAGTTCAGTGCTGGATTCAGCTAAAAACTCCTTCGAGCAGCTCCAACCATAATAGCAGAAGCTGTGGACTGTGAGCCACAACCTATAAGTATTTTTATTTGTTAAAATTGATCAGTTACATGCATAGTGTGTAGCATTAACGGTATGTCGTAGCATGGACGTAAACAAGGAAGTAAACAAGGGAAATGCTGTTTGGCACTGTATTTATTCGTCAAACCCACAATCTTTACCATCGCTGCAGTGTCTCTCTATGCAACTGCTTTCCTTGCATTCTACATCTCAAATGACAATCTGCCAAAAGATATGACAACGTTTTATATTACGTACACATGCTTATTCCGAATAATGTTTCATTTTCTGTCTGATTCAGGCTCAAACTAAGTAAGCTACAACGACTGACAGTATTTACACGGCGCAAAAGAGCACGTAAGTGTGTGGCGCTTTTGGTGACATGGAGCCGATTCGCGAATCACAGCACATTAGGTAATCTTTAGTGATCTTTATTGATACTTGAGGGAAAGAGCTAATATTGAATAAACTTACATTTTTGGTTGAACTATGCCTTTAAAAATGTTGTTGTGTAAACAGCCCTCAAGGTTTATACTCAAAACTACTGATTAAAAACAAATATGACTTTTGGCATGATTCAATGTCTAAAGAAAATACATGGCTGAGAAAAAGAAAAATTCAGAAGGGACACTTATGGGATGAAGGGGATACAATTTAAGCAAGCTGAAAAACGAGCTGTCAAATTTGTAACCTTGTGGTGACCTTTCTTTTTCTGTCAGGAGACAAAATCATGGCGTCAAGACTCGTCTTAGATGGCTACTCATAAAAACATGGTTGTACTCCGTAATGTGCAACAAAATTGGTTTTGGCTGTGCAATATTTTCTTTCAAATATTGTTTTTACATGGCCTTGACTCCCACATCCAACCTTGTCAGATGGGAATTTAGACACAATTTTATAGCTTCTGCACTCTGAGTTGTTGACACACAGCAGTATCTGTTATTCTTCATTTTCTGTGAAAACTGCAGGAACACAGAGATTATTTTTTAGTGGCTGGGGATTTTCCGCCTTAGACAATGCTCTGAAGAAATAACACTTACCTGGCATTTCTTTATAATACACCTGAATCTTGGCCTAAAGAACAGCTGCATTAAACTACATTTTGATTAATGGCAATTGTCGGAATTTATTTGACTCTGAAAGGAGACAAAAGGTTTAAAGTATGTTGTGCGTGTGTTGAGAAAAGCACTAAGAATGAGCAATACTACTAGCGTCGTATTATATTCAAATTTAGACGAACCCGTGGTTCTGCTGACATCTGGTGGACATGAACGGAAATTTTATTTAAAAATGCTGATCTTTTTTCCCCCTGAATATTTCTTCTAAATTGAACAATTTCATGAATGATTTACAGACCTGTGTATGTTGTAGGTTCAGTTCCAATATGTTCTGCAATATTGTTTTCAGTTGTGCAAAGCTCTACCCAAAGGAAGTTTATGTTTGTTGTAAATAAGGCTGTATTTATTCTTTTGCACAATGCTGTGAATAAATTAGAATTGCAAAGAGCAAATGCAGTAAAAATGTGAAACATACATATTTAGTGACGTGCAGTCAAATAAATCGCTAAATGCAGTGGTCAAACTTTACTGTACTTTTCAAATGGCTGTGCAAATATAGTGCTGTCTTGAGCATTTTCAGAAAGTGTCACCAAAATCTGACTTTTTCATAAACAATGTTCATAAACATAAACATATGTTCATAAACAATGGTGTCTAAATTCCACATTTAATCTAGCATAGGCTATATGAAGAAAATGGTAGAGTTGGGCTCAATGACCAGGGAACCCTGCTGAAAAAAACAGCGAAGACCAGCTTAAAAAGTAGCCAAAACGACTCTAAAACTAGCCTGACAAAGCAGCTATGACCACTGATGACCCCTAATAAATATAGAGACTAAGCCAAAGGAAAATAAATGAATGAACAATAATTGTTTAAAATGATTTTAACAACAACAACAACAACATTGAAAACATATACTTAAATTTACATTTTAACTGTTCATGTTAATTCAAATCAAGAACTATGTGATTTTTTTCAAATCACCAGTTAGTTGTAATAAGCATTGCATATTAAATGGACATTAAACTTACTAAGAGCTGAAAAAAAAACAGGCATTTTAAAAGAAAACACTGTACCAGCGTTCACCAGTCACAAACTAATTAGAAAAAGGAACTTGAACCTACATCTATGTGGGAACAACTATTTAAATTCACAGAAACTCTTTATTTAAAGTGAATTTTATTGAATTTTTTTCATGTGGATATATGGTATTTACCCCAGCCAACCACCAGGGGGTGATTAAATTGTTTTGGCTTCATTTTTCAAGATTTGTGCAGCACAACTGGTGCATATTTATAGACTAAATTCAAAAAAAAAAACTATACTATATATATATATATATATATATATATATATATATATATATATATATACATACATATATATATATATATATATATACATATATATATATATATATATATATATATATATATATATATATATATATATATATATATATATATATATATATATATATATATATATAGCAGTTTTATTTACATACATTTTCAAATTATTAGAGTTGGAACATCAAGCCTAGCATGTTCAATAAGAAAAGGTCTGGACAGGGTTTTCTTCAATGCCAAAACTATTAGTAATTTAGTAGATACAAATGAATAATTCGATGACAGAGCTCTGGTTTACGTTACCCCAATGCAATACAAGAATTACATTCAAGAGGTTTGCTACTAACATACATATCCTTACTCCAGCATAAAGTGATGAAAGTAGATTTATTCTTATTCTGCTATTTGTCAGCAGTTCCTTCTAAAAAAGTATGCAGCACAGTAAAAAAGAGGAAGTGTGTCTGGTCAATATGTGGTATAATACAAAAGAGAAAGATTGATTAATCTGTTGTTAGTCTAAACATTTTTCTAAAAAGTAAAGACACAATAGTAATTTAAAAAAAATAATTTTTTTCCCATATTAGTTAATATATTATTTTTCTCCATTTAATCTAGCATAGAATATATGAAGAAAAATGGTAGAGTTGGGCTCAATGACCAGGGAACTCTTGCTAAAAAAAAAAACAGCTAAGACCAACCTGACCAAGTAAAACCAGCTAAAAAGTAGCCAAAACCCCTCTAAAACCAGCTGACCAGCCTGTGAAATCAGCTAAAACCAGCCTCACCAGCTAAGGCTGTTTTTTCAGAAGGGAAAATGTACTTGTATTTACAGAAGTAGGGACAGAATTTAAAGTTTTAACCTATCCCTTAAAGTTAATCTATAAACTATTCTATCTATTTTGTAATGATATGACAAATAACGAGTATTAACTTATAAATCAGACTAGCACATTGATTTTTAAATTTATATAAATTATAACATAAACAATACACGCTGAACTAAACAATTAAGTTTAGATATCCTTGAAAAATGTCATGCAATTCCATGCAAAAGGTAATTTTTGAAAGGCAGCTCTGCTTCTGATATAGTCTACGTGAAGACAAAATTATTCAATAATAGGTCAATAATCATAATGTAAATCGCTAGCAACGGTTGCAGCTTATTTGATTCAAGAACATGGATTGCGGTGTGATTGTATGCTTGTCAGCAAAAGATGTACTTAATCAGGACATACTTTAAAATCATTTTTATTCCGATTAGGATAAAACAAGTTTGTTTTAAACATTACAACACTATTGTAGCTAACTTACAAAGAGTATGTCAAAACAATGCTATTTAAATCAGTGTTGATGTTTTTACGTTTTCAAGTCAATCATTTCATATTCTCAAATTCCAGTTCTTCATCCTTAAATTTCACACAGCCTGTTACTCTGTACCTCCCTCCATTGCTTTTTGGTTGCACATGATCAGTCAATCTGTCTCATATGTTCAAATAACTTCTCGTATATTGCTGGGCTTCTCTGTTTTTCTGCAGAGATGTGTGCTGAAAAGCACAGAAAGATTTGCTTTTGTGTATGGGGTTGCCGCAGTGCATTCCTTTCTTTGGCCTTGAGGACATTTTCACTCTATCTCCAGAATTATTGGACTGAACACGGGCCCGCTTCAAAATTACCTCCTCAAGCCCTTGCTTCCCAAAGTGATTGCTCCTTTCCGAATGTTTCCTGAGCAAGGAGGATGATAAATAGGTGGATTTATCAAGGCGGCATGAATGTTCAGAAAAGTTCCATGGACAAACCAATCCAATGGATATTGTAGCAGAATTTTCAGAAAAACGTCTTCCGTTGTTATCCTGGTTGTTTTGGAGGCTGTGGGATGCATACAGGGGACTCTGCAAAGCAACAGCATGCAGTGGACTGGGATAGCGATATATCCCCTGGTGACCTGGAAGATCAGAACGGTAATTGGGTCGCAAGACCACTTTGGGCTGAAGTACATCTGAAACATCTGGCCAATGGGAGTCTGGATAAAGATCTGCCACAGATCGGAAACCAACTTCAGGAATTGCTTCATCAATTGTTTCATCTCTCTCTTCAAGAGAGCATTTTAAGGAGGCCATAGACCTGTAAAAAGAGCTGACTGAGTCTTCACAAGTTGAAGGGATAGAGTGGCTTTCACAAAAACCTGAGCTTGACCTCGACTGAAGTTCTTGGGGGCTTCTTTCCATCCAGCACAGATGAAGCAGATCTTCAGATGATCGACTGGAACATGACCAAAGTGCTCTAGATTTTACAACCTCATGAAGAGCATCTGCAGAACAACTGCGCTTGAGTTTTAGCCTGAACAAGTCTTCATCCACCCAGTAATGATGCTGTCCTTGTAAAATAGGAGTTGAAGTTGAATTTTCAGAAGCAGCTTCAGTGTTTCCCAGTGCTGTCTCCACCATTACTTTGTGTTTGACTCTCAGGACCTCCAACTCCAAGAGCCCAGCTAAAGTTGCACGAAATCGATCTCTTATGCGTTTTCTCCCTGTGCTGCTGCATGGTGCCGCTTCAGGCTCTTCTCTATGCAGAGCAGTAGAGAACATGCTCAAAACAGGCTGAAGGCTCTGACCTACTGTTTTGCATGCAGGTCTTTATAGAGTCCTTTATATCAATGCAAATGCATTTCAGACCTTTTTGTTGTTCTGTCTATTGATAAGATTTTAACTCACCTTTGACCTCAGGTCAAGAATATGTTAAAGATAACACATGATGCCATCAGTGTGAGACCAAACTTAAAAGTGTTAAGATTTTTAAAATCAATATCAACTTCAGTTATACTTATTCATTCATTTTCATTCGCTTAGTCCTTTTATTCTCTAGAAGTCGCCACAGTGGAATCAACCATCAACTTATCCAGCATGTTTTCCACAGCATATGCCCTTTCAGCTGCAATCCAGTACTGGCAAACACCCATTCACTCTTACATTCCCAAACATATGCTATGGACAATTTAGTTATTCAACTCACCAATACCACGTCTTTGGACTGTGGGGGAAACCGGAGCACCCAAAGGAAACTCCACGCATGCCAGTCAGGACCCGAATCAGCCAGCCCGACGACAGTGCTAACCATTGAGTCTCAATTCTTCATTACTATCCTGTATATTATTTTGAGCGTCAAAGCCCCATTAAGTGCCTACATCACATAACATTTACACAAAGTTCATGTAAAATAATATAAAACACCACCTATTTTGATTGTTAATTATTAAAATACATAAAGCACCAGCTATTACAAATAAATTATTTCTTAAATGTTAAACTATTCTGAAAATGGGTAAAACTGAATGCAATATATTGTTAACAGACAGTTGAATTTGAGAATAGGCAAAAAGGAAAAAAAGGGAAACTTGCATGATGAAAAATTGCTATGGGTAATAACTATAATAAAATGGAGATTTTTGCCTCAGTAGATGATTAAACCATCAGTACTTTGAATTAACAAACTTAGTGTAATTAATTTGCATTTTATAAAAAAAATTTTTAGTTGAAAAGATCTAGATATAAATTTAAAGTCAAATGGATCATCAAATTTAAAAGACTTTGTCCTGCAACTAACGCACAATTCAAAAAGCATATAAACTGCCCCCTATATTGGTCTTAAACACTTGAGTTGCCAAAATAATGCTAGTAATTTAATCAAAATTCTAAATTAATACAGTGGCTTTTGCACCATTTCTTAATGATATTAAATATTTAACTCTTAAAATTTTAAATGCAGCTTGATTCTGAGTTTTCAAAACAAGACTTAACAGTCACATTTACAAAGCATGTGATACATTTAAATCTTAATCTCTTCATGTTCACGTACTGTTACTACTGTAATTATTAACAGAGTTTCATCACAGCCACAGACTCACCTTATCAGACACCAGCAACTTTCTTAGACTCATCCCAACTCGATTATATAATCAAGCTCATCACAAGTCAATTACCGCAACAGAAGCAAACAAGAAACTCAATTTTTGTGTGTATCCTTTTATTTCTAAACAGTCAACAAAAACACAGTCTTGCATTTGAAGCTGGAGCAGTTTATACAAGACGCAGATACACCCATCAGGCAGATTCAGTACAGTGCTCATTCATCAGCATCAGACTCTTCATCATCTTGACTGATCTGGAAGTAGCGCAGCTCATAGCTTTCCTTATCAGATGCTACAACCCTCAGCCAGTCTCGCAGGTTATTCTTCTTCAAGTACTTCTTTGTGAGGTACTTCAGATACCTGAGAAACACAGGGTTGTTAATATACAGACAAAAACAAAAGGGGAAAAACACTTTTAAGAAGCTGGGGCTGGATACACAAATCATAAGAATTTTTTTCTTGACTGCCATTTTTCTTCTTGGTAACTACTACAGACACTGTGTTCCATTCGGAAGGGCTCATCCATATGCCCTAATCCCTTTGAAGCTGTCACTCTAGAGCAGGGGTTCCCAAACTCGGTCCTGGAGGACCACTGTCCTGCAGAATTTAGCTCCAACTAGCCTCAACACACCTGTCAATATATTTCTAGCAAAGCCTATTTAGAGCTTGATTAACTAGCCCAGGTGTGTCTGATTGGGGTTACATCTAAACTATGTAGGACACCGACCCTCCAGGACCAACTTAGGGCACCCCTGCTCTAGACTGACAGCTTCAAAGGGATTAGGGCATAGGGATGAGCCAATCTGCACGGAGCACAGGCTGTTTCTCTTGCGTATTTGTGTTCTAGTATAACATAATCATCAACTGTCAAGTTCAGTTCCTATACTCAAGACCGCAAGAAAAGACGATGTAAGAACCAAAATGTTTTTTGATAGAGGATGCACTGAATGCTGACTTGAGCGAAGCAGTTTTTACAAGTACCAAAAGTCATAGTCACAAACTAGTGCAGAAAGTGCAGCAATTTATATTAATGTTTATTATTAAAGTTCAGAGATTAAACTTATCTCAGGAGTAGCCCTAAATAGGATTGTGAATGAGGAATTCACAAGTTGAAGGCAAACACATTAAAGCCCAATCCCAATTCTATTTTTGTAAATTTTTCTAAATTTACCCCTAAAAATGTGACACCACTACAGCACCTGCACATGTCATCATATGTCATTGCGATCTCATGCTTCATATGAGATTGACGATGGTGACTGCTGTAGTTGTTCCAGTTGTGTTATTTTTGGTATTTATCTTCAGGAAATCACAGAACACAATGATATCATGTTATCATAATGATATAATGTGTCAATGAGATCATAACTATACTGTGCATTTACACCGTGGCCATATTCATCCATGTAAACACACGAAAACAACATTAACATTGTACCAATGTAAAAAGGTAATTCCCAGCCACTAGACTTTTCTGACAGGGTATTCCAGTGTCACTGAGTGACAAAATGTTTCAAGGGCTATCTAGCCCTTCCCCTAAGCCCTAAACCTTCAAGCTTAATAGAATTAGAAGACCCCCACCCTTGTAAACGCGCAAAATGAGAGGTAGGGGAAGGGCTATGGGGTAGAATAGAGATTGGGCCTAAGGGTGTTTACTTGCTGAAATTCATATAAAAATCTTCTTTATTTGTTTTGTGCAAAGTATCTTTGTAAGGCTTTTGTACACATAATATATATTGGAAAGGAAAACATTTGTATGAAAGCTGTAAGGACCATCAGGAAGATCGCAGCCTTTCGTATCTCTCAGGATGCTTTGTGTTCTTGTGGTCTTTCAAGGTAACAGCATTAGTAAGTTTCCATTCTCTTAGTTCTGAATACTGATAAACAGCAGGTGTACAACACCAAAAAGTCATCAGTTGTATGCTTTGAAATCCCCTTCAAAATGGTGGCCACAACTGTTTTCACAATGACGTTCCCTTCGGAGGAAGATATATCCTGATTGGAATGCACAGAGAATATTTTCTATTCCAAAAAAATTTAATAAATGTTTTAATTTTCTTCCCAATTCTTAGAGCCGCTATTATGGGTTTCAGAAAATCACCTTCAATGTAGTAAAACAGCTCTGAGTAAATGAAAATGTCCAGCTTTTAAATCTGAAAGAGCCCCATGGATAAAACTATTGTTTCTCACTTAAAATATCACACATTTCTCATTTTAATTAAACTTCTAAAATTAAAAAAAAAAAAAAAAAAGATTTTCATGAATCCAGCCCCAGCACTGCTGAAATATTGGATGGACCTAAATTTAATCTGTAATGAAGGAGCAGATCTCACCTTTTAGAGAACTGCTTCTCTGACGTGACGTTGATCTTGTTCTTCTGACGCACAATTTGCACTACATTGCCCAGGTTGCCTGTTTTGCCATTAACCTTCACCTTCTCTTTCAGAAAGGTTTCCTGTTAGTGATAAAACAGCATGACCACTAGGGAAGAGAACCCTAGGCATTCAACTAGGGAAGGGAACCCTAGTTAAGACACAGCATTAGTGATGCAACTATCTGAACCAAACTAATAATATGCATGAAAAAACTAGTGTTTGCTAAAAAAGGTTTAGAATAATATAATTACTTCCAAATATCTAAAGAGATCTACAATATACATCATGGTGTTAATTACAAACGGGGTTGGAGGGATTGAACCCCTTAAAGGACATGAAAACATGATGTATAGGGGGTCAGCCTTTTAATACTGAAAAATAGTCTGATCGGTTTATTAAATCATAATGTTATTCATTAAAATAATAAATAACATGAACATACATTTGACCACCCCTATAATGGTTCATACCATTGTGAAAGCATAATTATGCCAGTCTATGCAAGAAAAAAATTTATTCAAGTTTGAAACTGCAGATCTAGAGCACTGATAGACATTGTGAATGTTCACGAGATGTAATAGATCTCATAAAATAGGTGTCTTTATTTACATAAAGCCTGAAAGTGAAGTCAAATTAGACAGTCTGATCTAAAATAATGCCAGAAATAGATACTCAGAGAATACTGTAGATCAGAATACACGAATCCTTAAAAAAACGGAAAAGTTAAATATGTTTAAACAAATTAGATGTAATTTAAATAAATATATAATTGACTTAAGCGTTTTTTACACAAACTAACATTACTGAAAAGTTGACCCCCTGCTCAACGTATATTTCGCACACTGATATATGACTTCTTAATGTCTTGGAATTTAAACTAGGGTATATGCCGAGCTAGTGTTTTTCCCATACTGATAAACTTCCGGTGACCTGTTATTGTGAACTTTTTTCCATTTTATACGGTTCCTTTTACAGCATTGATGTTGTAATGTCATTAAAATACATTCAGTTAAATAAACTTTGGCATTCATTTAGTTGCTCAAGTGTAAAACTAGACAAAAAGCAGTTTACTTGCACGCACCTGTCAGAATCAGCAGGCTTGCGCAGAAGATTTATTAAATATACTTGGGTAACATTAATGCTCAAAGATATCGGGGGAAAATGTAATTTAATGCAGTGCTTCTTGTACAATTTAAGACCCACTTTATATCAGATATCACTCAGCCAGTGGAGATCGCAGATTTTTAAAGAAAACAGACCTTAAACGCGCCGGATTTTGCTTTGGCATACAATTCGCAGAAAGCGCTCAACCCAGGTTACTGGCAAATTAAAAGTCCTATTAGCATGCTTCGGCATATACCCTATTGCCAGACATTAAGACCAATCGGTCATCGGTTTTTACCATTTATTAAAATAAAACTTACAAAGTTTGCAGAATCGAGAATCCCATCCTCCACAGGGTGAGTGCAGTCCAGGGTGAACTTCCAGCAAGCACCCTTTTTATTCTTTCTCACAACAGTCTGCCTTTTCTGAAGAAATATACACCATTACAAATAAATCTTGAAATAATTATGCTATAAAACAAATGATCAAACTATCCAAAAAAAAAACAAAAAAAAACGCATGTTTTAATATACAAGAGATGAATTGTTGATCACTAAATAATATTGCTTTTGTTTTAAACATCTCAAAATACATATTTAATTAGATAAATTGTAAACATTTTATTGAAAGTCTGACAATACTTGGGTATTTTTTGTAAAAACACACCGCAAACGTGGAGCATGCTGAATTTATTTGATAACCTAAAACTATAGTATGAAAAATGTATCATTACACCAGATGGTGAAAGTTTGAGCAAGTAAAATGATTTCTTGCTATACAAGTTAATCCTGCTGTATAAAGCCATGGTTCCCTTTGGTCCTTGATTTTGAACGCTTTACCAGTGTACAACAGTTTACAAGTGTACCACTTGATGAGTGGATTTTTTTACTCCACTAAAACTCTAAATTAAGTTATAATGTAATGTAAATTCAAAGAAACACCAATTAAAACACTGAAGACTGATGTGAGTGTCTTTAAATATTAACCAAATACGTTCATGTTTGAATGAGTTGGTCGGGTTACACGCTCTTCCACGTGTCTCACAATTATAACTCCATCTAATGATATCACATGTAATTTCATTAAGAAAAAGTAACTCTGAACAACACATTACACGTAAAATATCGTATTTGGTATTTAATTTACACTAAAATACCAAATTTACCACATTTAGATATAAAGACCGGTCCACGGTCGAAACATACCGGTGCCATCTTGGTGAGGTTGGCGTGAAAGAGGATGTGACGTATGTTCGCGCGAGCCTTCGCAACATTTCGCACACCTGATTGGCTGCTGGTTTGGGAGGATTCAAGCTTGCGTTTCCTTCGAATCAGCGGCAAAGAATTTGTGAACGAGTCATTCTTTAGAGTCGACTCTTTTGAATTTGGTAAACCACCGCGGATCTCCGATCGGTTTAACAGTTAAACAAAACAGGTGGGTACATTTGAAATAACTTATTGAATTAAATGTATTATTGTATAAGTTCGGTACCACTTATACTAGCGTCTGTATACCAGCCCAGTTTTACAACAAATATCTTTATAGTTACTCAGTAAAGCAAAACCATGTGGGATTTCTGGTACAACTACGTTTAAAAAGATCTATCAGAATTTCGGTATTTTAATTTCTAAATAGCCTTTCCCCCCTAGACATCCCAATTAGCATTAATCCAATAATAATTAAATAAATGAGGATATATATATATATATATATAAACTGTATACATATACTTAAATTAAAATTACCTTGAGTTTTAACTTACTTTTTTTATGAAAAAGTTTAAAAGAAAATGTACGAAATTTGCTTGTTGAATTTTCATATCAAACATCATATAATTATATGCAACATTAAACATTTAAAGTGATTAAGGACTCTTAAATATAAAATATATTCCACAACCAAGTTTTTCTTTCACAATTGAATGTTTTATGATTTTATTTTGATTGTATTTCCCTAATATTGATTACACAAACCTACTTCAATTCAACATACAACATGCAATAATTTGCATGCTTGGTATCGGCAATTTGAACCAGATCTTCAGATCAGATTATCACCCCAATGAAGACTAACAAGCACATATATTTGAACATTTACAAATACACAGAGTCAGAAGGCAGATCTGGGATCTGCTTACCTAGTAAGGAAGCATGACTCACCCTTACATCACTGCAGGCATACCAGGACAAAGCTGGGTGAGGCCTCAGCAGCCACATGGCCACAACCTGACTTGCCAGTTTTTGGGCATATTTGTAGACCTCTGCAAATTTAGAGCTTTTGCTTTGCATAAAATTTTAATGCCTATCAGCTACAAAATTGCTCAAAGATTGAAATGAACCCTCTTGACTTAATTTATGCAAAGACCTGATCATACATGTAATATGCTTTGACTTTAGAGAGTGCGCTCATGGGAGCCAGTTATTAAATGAAGTTTGAGTACTGCAATGCCACATGCCTCCCAGAATGGACTGCAATACTTTCATTCAGTCAGCGCTGTCTGGGCAGCCGGCCATAATCGGGAAATGAGTGTTTGGCTCCACCCATGCAGAGGATTTGGCAGTCCATCCCAACAAATCTTTCCATTTTATTTCCCAGTAACTGTGCCGACTTTCTAAAATTACATCTCATATCATTTCAACATTTATGTTCTTGATGCGTTAATTTATCATTCAAAACCATACAATACACATATGTATTTGTATTCATGTTTAATATATTTTACCTTTAATTTGAGAACATATAAACATTGCAGACTGTGCTACTAAACAATTGTGATGCTCCCAGTATAATAACCTCATAAAGTCACCGTCTAATTAAAGTAGAACATCTGTACCTTATTAAACTGTATTGTCCAAAACACCAGACACGTTAGAATAGGTAATATTTAAAGAAACACAAAAATTCTCCATTGTAGGGCTGGCTGACCATTCAGACAAAAACGATCACAATCTGAATGGATTATCCCTATTTTGAGATTTATCATCTAATAGATCCAGACCAGAACAAGTCTAGGACTGATTGAACAACTTAAAAATACTGCATTAAAGATCACAAAATAAAAGAGATCAGCCACCCCTACTCCAAAGACCGTGTGATAAAATTGTTCATGTGTTAAAAGCTTTGAAAACAAGCTCTACCATACTTCTAGAAGTTCTTAATACTGATCAAGCGCTTTATTAAAACAACATAAAATAAATAAGGTAATCTATTACGTTTTTATTTTTGCTCTCTCAAGTCAGGTGACAAAGGCCTCGAGTGATCAAAAGGAAGAATTGAACTCACATCAAGATTTAGTCCTTAAGAGCTTGAGCTCATTCTGGGGCAGCACTGATAAGAGCCTACCTGGAGACAAATACAGGCTTCAACACTTTATTTAAGGTTGCCAATGACAGCCAAAAATCAAGCTGGCTGCTATTGTGTTACAGAGGTATTCGCACATGGCCATCACATCCTTTCCACTTCTGAACAATTAGAGACTGGCATTGAGGAGGACATTTCACTGGAGTTTATTTCTCGGGTTTACTTGAGAAGGTACTCAAAAGTACTGGGAAGTGCCAACTACCCGCGTGCATCTTGTTTTGGGGTGGAGGTTGGGTTAGAGGCATTCAATTGAGCAAAATGAATTATAGTGCCAGCGTGGCACAGATCATGTAAGGAGAAAAGTATGGCACCCATAGAGGGAGGAGAAAAAAAAAAAGTTCAGTGTCAGTTTGGGGAGGTTTTTCTCTTCCTTGTATAAATCCTGCAAATTAATTACCGTTTCGAAATTCAAGAATATATATAAAAAGGAAAAATGGATCCCATTATTTAACATTCAGGAATGTAAGTGGTAAAAACTTGAGGGGGGAAAGTGTGGAATGGGGAGGTTGAGGTGGGGTAAACACTGACAATAATAAACCTCTTACCCGAGAGAATGCCAACTGACTCGACAAGTCCAGCACAGTATTGGAAGGAGAAGAAAAAAGGAATACAATCACAACAAAAAAATTGAGGTTGCTTGTGAAGGCCATAGCTTTGGTGACAAATAAAACCAAAAGAAAAACAAATGCGAGAGATTTGTTAAAGTGTAGCATGTTGCAGCCTGAGCAGCCCAGTCTCTCTTTCTATTTGGTCATGGGTTTGAGAGCCACTGCAGATTCTTCGCCCATAGCTGAAAGCACAGTCACCTGCCAAACAATGGAGAGCAATGAGTGGCTGACATTCACCAAATAAACCAAACACATTTGCTCAAACAGGTACACTTACCAACATTTCTTCACCAGCTGCAAATTTGTTTTCGATTTCTTTGCCCAGGTCACCGTCTGGCACACGCAAGTCCTCACGCACATCACCGTTGTCCATCATAAGAGAGAGGAATCCCTCGCTGATGTCAACCAACTAGAAACAGCAGAGAATGACGGCTCTTTTAAAGTTACAAACTCTTTGGGATAATTGGGCATTTAAACCATTAATAGCTGGAAAGGATTAATCATAGGAAAAAGATATTACAAATGTAAAAATTTTAATGTAGTACAAAACTAAATCTTTTAATTTTTATGGTTAAAACTAGCTAAAAAAGCAACTAAAGCTAAACAATATACGGAAACTTCAATTGGCTAAAGTGAGTTTAGAAATGGTTAAATCACTAAATAAAATAACTCACAGATAAAGCATTTGTAAAAGTTAACTTCAATTTCTAAATTGATTTAATAAATAATATTCCCCTGGTTAAAGTTGGTTTAAGTAATACAATTCCAGTGGCAACCTTAATAAACTTGTTACTAAAAATTAATAAGTCATAAATGTTAAAAAAATGTTCATATTTCAAATACCAAATCTAAACTAGCTCAATTAAAATTGTTAATTTAAAACCAATAGCAAATAAAAAAAAAAATAACCATACACTTGCTAAATGCCCCCAGTGGAAAAACACTTGCCTCAGGTAAACAATTAAAAAGAAATGACTGACCTCAAAGCAAAAAAACAAAACAAAACCAATAGAAAGAGACATACTAAATTCAATTCAAATGCAATGCAAAATATGACAATAACATTTCCACACCCACCAGATAATCATTATAACTGAAAGAACTGTGACAACAAAACGCTAAATAAACCGACAAGTCACTATGTTGGAGGCTGTACACTTTGCCTTCCTTATGCAGAACATGAGCTACAGGCAGATTTATTCAACTGAAATGACTTGTATGTAGTGACAACAAACTACACCAAAAGAGCATTTTCTCCCATTTAAATATGAATTACAAAGCCACGCAGGGCTCACCTGGTAGTCATTTCTTTTGATGTTAGGCACGTCCATGTTGTGGGTGGAGGGGCAGATATCTTCATACTTCTTATTTGTGAAAATGTCAATTCCAACCAGGTGAACCTACAAAGAGAGACCGGCATAATAAACACCCACAATCTGACATTAAAACCTGCCATGCAAAAAAACATATCCAAACATTACCTTTGCATGACCGTGCTTGCCAGTCTTAGAGGTGGACATTTCAACAATTTTGCAGGGGCGACCCTTCAGCACCACAAACCCGTTCTTGCGCAGGGCGCTGCACTGCATGGGGTAAGTGGCAGAAGCCCCGGCATCTCCGCTGGCGAAATCAAGATCTGGATCTGCCATGATGGGGATCTAAACAAGGGGCACTGGAGGGGAGAATGACAGTATATGAGTGGGTTTGGATGTCAAAAATAGCACAAAAGAACAAGTGAGAATGAGCCAACTTTCTAATCTATGAATTAGTCATGCAATTGAACGTCACCAAAATACACAGTTAACTGAAGCTGAAGTATTTAATATTTAAACAAATTAAATCGACTGTATCAGCCTTTTATCATTCAGTCAAACCTGCCGCATCATGCTACTCTAATTTCAACACTCTGTGGATCCGATTGCGACAAACCAACTGTTTAACTTGATCAAACTGCACCTGACAGAGGTTTTAGTGGACGAATGTGTCTTTTAAACACTTATCGAGTTTAACGCCACACTTTACAGTTGCTATTTTGCACTCGATAAACACAATGAGTACGTCGAACCAGGCCAGATGGGCTTTCAATGTGCTAGTTATGATAACTTGGCATATCGCGCGTTCACTAGAAAGACTAGCTAACAACGATAAACAGAGTAACTCGTGAAGTCGTTAATTAAACGTCATCGGTGGCAGAAAAACGAGCATTAAACCGCGCGAAGCATGTCCGATTCGCGTGGCGCACGTCAACGTGGTTTCGCCGCTGATCAATGACTCGGCTAATCGGCTAACGCCCCATTCTTCCATTTAATGGAGCATTTCCAACACAGGTAAACACAACAATTGTTGAGGTGTACCGACGCGACCAATGCGGGCAAAACACGTCTCGTGCGGTTAGCGAAAGTTCCTCACGTGCCTGTATTTCAGTCAAGTCACCGCGCGCTAGGAAGGCCTGCGAGTCGCGCGTGCGGCTGTTTGCTTGCGGCCTGTGAACCAGAGCCGCTCCACGAGCCGTCCGTTAACCAAGCGCCGTTACGCGTTTTTTTCAAGACGATCCGGTCACGTTCACCGTCGAGACGCACGCGCTCAACGCAGACGGCGTTTTCCGGAAACCATAAACGCAGAAAAGTTGTGTGTTATTTTTCATTACAGTTCAAACACGCTCCATGCAGCACTTACTTCCAAGAAAAAAAGGAACGTCAACGCGCATGCGCGGCCAATTTTAATGCGGCATCCGTACAGTGGGCGGGATTCCTCTTCTTCTGCAGGGTGGAGGACGCTTCGAGTCGCGTGTGTGTGTTTGCTGCCTCTCAGCGCTCAGGACCACGGGATTAAATTTAACGAAAGGTGACTTTTTATCCATAGAAATCTAATATAAAGCCCTGTTTTTCCTCTTTTTGGAATTGTCAAAATTCTAACCAAACTATTAATTTTACACTTTTGCAATTTTTCTGGGACTGGTAACGTTTTATTGAAGCATGTTTTGTATTTCATTTAAGCAATACAATTGCACAATACCCAACAAGCATTATTTGCTTTTAAAAGATGTCTCATAGACATCTAAACATGGTAGTCTTGGCTAAAATAAGACTAAAGTTGAGCTGTCTGTGAAAATCTAATAGACGTCTAAGAATAGGCCAAAACTAGACTAGTCATCAAATAAACAGAAATCAACTACTACACATATGAAGTCTGTCCATTCTTTTGGGCTATTCTCAGATGTCTAGTAGATTTTCATTGACATCCCAAGTTTAGGCTTGTTTTAGCCAAGCTGTCTATGTTTAGATGTTATAGATAATAGTTCTATTAGACGACTATTAAACTCAAAATAGTTTGCTGGGTAGCATCATATATAAATATATATATATATATATATATATATATATATATATATATATATATATATATATATATATATATATATATATATATATATAATTAAAAAGCGACATATATATATGTTTGGATTCATACACAAAGTCAAATCTGTATAATTGTCCTCGACAAGAATGGAGCCTAATAACATTAGCAGTGGTAAAGAAAGTTAGCAAACAAACAAATGTAATTAATCATGTAGATGACAAAACACTTAAAAAACATGTTATATTTAAAAAGGCAAAGAAAATGCTGTTTTAGATATACACGAGCACACTGTGTGAGTTCCCAGAATCTGAAATATTTCCACGTTTCCATTTTAAAGTCTCCTCATTCATAAACTCTTAACTCCATCTGTATTAAAAAAAATTAGCAAAAATTGGAGATTTGAAATAGAAAAGAAACTAACGTGAAGCCTGACTAACATGAAATCCTTCTTCATGCTTTATCATGTTTGATATGCAGGGCTTCCCTCTAAACATAAACACACAGAGTATTGATTATAGGCATGGGACGATAACTGTTTTCAAGTTATACTACAGTTTGGAAGTCAAGGTTTTAAAACTGCCAGCATTTTCTGCTATATCGTTACAGGTATGTGTGAGATTTTATTTTAGTTTTTAAGGACAACAGTATCTCCAGCAGAAAAGATCTCCAAAAATGCAGTTTTAAATTGTAAAGAAATCAGTGTTTCTGAAACAAATGAAGACAGAAGTCAATGATTCATATGCATTATTTAGCCTGACATGTTTCTCAAAATAAAAAGTGCAAAGGGGAAAAAAGGTTCAGTTTTTTTACCCAGACATTTAAAAAGAACATATTTTAGAGCAGTCGTGATATTTTCATCCAAGGCTATCATTATCACATCAGAATGATTTACCGGCCCGTGCCTAATTGATTAACAAGACCAGAATAGATCCACAGACAATCCTAAACTAAAACATTTTTGCAGTTATCAGGGTTGAATTTATTTCATTAGGAAAGAGCACAGAACAATACTGCATTAAAATAACAAACCAACAACTTATAACAAAACAAATCAACAAAGTTCACTTTTATCTCAAAGCACTATTTCAAAACACAGCAAAAGAAAATCATCTTCTTGAAATATGAAAACAGCAATAATAAAACTGCTTCCTTCCATACCTGCGTTTAAGCGCTGTACAAAACAATAAATTAAACAAATCAGGGTATCAAGTGAAACTAGATTGTAAAAACATATTACAACCTTAAAAGATTCATTTTTAGAAGCTTGAATTGCACAAAAGGAATTTTAGTGACTGTTGTTTGTTTGATATGCACCACATAATTGTCAGTAATAAAAAAAGGAACACTCACTATATGGACTAGGCACAGTTTAGATGGGATCGCCATCTCTTAAAATCCAGGCTACATTTAAAGTTACCATTTGGAATAAACCTCTAGTTTAATAGCCTTACATATATATTAATATAACACTAAAGCCTCAATAAATGCCCAGTCTCAGCTTTGAATGTTTAACAGAAGGTTTCTGATCTTAAAAACGTCACCACTTCTCATTAGAGTCAAAATGCCTGTATTGTGGTTGTTTTACAGGCTTGAAAAACTTAAACACACACATACGTCCAGTCACACCATAAAAATAACAGCCAGTATCCAGAAAGCTCAGTTGTGCTATAAATCTGTTTAATTATACGCAAAAATTAAGAAATACAGAAACAAAACAGCTCACTCAGCCCGAATATAAAGGATGTACTTACGGTCCATATTTATAAAGAAATTGAGCTCAAGCACACATCGTAAGACTTTTCACACATGAGAGAGGGAATGATAAAATCGACGACCTCACAGTTTACATCTGTGTTGATAAAATGAATGGGAAGACCCCATCAGAAAACCTGCACACACATCCACTCAGTTCACAGTTTGATGGACACACACACACACACACAAAAAAAACAAGTCTCAAATGATAATAGACGTGTCAAGTGAATTTCACACTATTGCCCTTACAGAACAGTAATGAAAATATACAAAAGTCTATAAAGGACTGTTGTGTCATGTTTCTATACATTTGGAAATAAAATGCCATGTCATTTGGACTTCAAGTCTATTAATGGGTGATTCTGCAATTAGAGGCATTTTTGAATACTTAAATTGTTGCTTTTCCCCCAAATGTTATGTAAATGATTAGAAATGAAATAATTAAAATCTGATGGCTTTGGTGTTTATTGTTTCCAGATTGGGCGGTTTTGAATTTGATTGTGCAGGTAAAAAATGACATAGGCGGGTAATGAAAATTTGGGCGGTTTTGTAATGGCATGCCCGCCAGCTCCGGTCTTCACTTATAAACCTGTTATGATCTCCCAAAGTGATGACATACCCCCAGTTCTTCACCTACAAATGCTTAAAACGGTTTTGATCTTCCAAGGACACTGGAAGTCTTTGGGCTGGAATCAGTCAGCTACATCTGGCAACACTGATGGTGTTAATGGCAATTTTGAAATAATGTGACAGTTGTGTGCTTGTTAAAAATTATGAATGTGAAATAAAATTTCGGTAATGACTTCTATTAAACCTACATAAATGTAGTGGCATAATAATACTTGGTGTGGGGAAAAGACAGAATTTTTAATAATGTGAAAGCTTTGTATTTGTGAATCAAAATTCTGCAAATGACTCTTAATCGTGTGATATAAAAGTCAAAATGCTTGGTATTGTGGTAATGACAGTACTATTGAACATACAGATTTTTGTAAAATTCAAATTTCAGTAATGACACAAACTTTTTACAATAAATTATAATGCTTTGAATAATGAAACTGGCAGATAAATTACCAAATTTCAAATAATTAAAATAATTTTGATAATGGTTTAACTTTAAAGAAAATATATTGAAATAACTTGATGGTTGTTTGTTGAATGTCTGATTCAAACCCCTAATAATCTAATTTTAAGCCATAAAATTGTACACCTTTTAAAAATTTAAATAGATTTTGAAAAAAAGTTTGACCACTTACTGCGTTTATTTTTTGAGAATCAAAATTCCGGAAATGACACTAAATAATCTGATATAAAAATCTAAATGCTTGGTATGGACTGTTGTTTGTTAACTATTTGTATGTGAATTTAAATTTCGGTAATGACTTCTAGTAAATCTACATAAATTTAGTGACATAATAATGCTTGATATGGTGGTAATGGCAGTATTTTTAAAATTGTGAAGGCTGTGTAATTTGATTTTGTTAATCAAAACTCCGTGACTATGTGAAGCTGATGTGAGTGAGTGATGTGAAGCCATAAAATTGTATTCATTTTCAAAATTTAAGCAGATTTAGAAAAATTTATTTGAAAACTCGGTTAATTTTTTGTGAATCACAATTCTGGAAATGACACTAAATAATGTATATAAATATCAAAATGCTTGGTATTTTGGTAATGACAGTACTATTGAAGATACAGATTTTTGTAAAATCAAAATTTCGGTAATGACACAAACTTGTAACAATAAAATTATAATGCTTTAAATGACAGATAATGACCAAATTTCACATGAATTAAAATACTTATGATGACGGTTTAACTTTAAAGAAAATATTGAAATGACATGGCAGTCGCTTGTTGAACGTGTCCGATTCAAAACCTTAATAATCTGATGTAAAGCCATACAATTGTACTTATTTTCAAAAATTTATGATTTCGAAAAAAAAGTGTGACCACTCACTGTTTATTATTTTCTGAATTGAATGTGTGTAAATTATACTAAATAATGTTAATAAAAATCAAATGCTTGGTATTGTGGTAATGACTGTACTATTGAAGATACAAATTTTTGTAAAATTAAAATTTCGGTAATGACACAAACTTTTAATAAAAAATTAGAATGCTTTGCATACTGAAAATGGCAGATAAATGATAAAATTTTACATTAATTTAAATTTGATAATGTTTTAACTTTAAAGAAAATATTGAAATCATATTACAGTCGTTTGTTTTGTATGTTTTGTTTGTTTTGTATTTGTATGTGAATTCAAATTTCGGTAATGACTTCTAGTAAACCTACATAAATTAAGAGATATAATAATGCTTGTTGTGGTGGTAATGACATCATTTTTTATAATGTGAAAGCGGATTTGTTTTCGTAAATAAAAATTCTGCAAATGACACTAAATGATGTGATAAAAATCTAAATGCTTGGTTTGGTGGTTATGACAGAACTATTGGAGATGCATATTTTTGTAAAACTCAAATTTCGGCAATGACACAAACTTGTAACAATAAATTATAATGCTTTGCATACTGAAATTTCAAATTTCACATTAATTAAAATATTTATGATAACGGTTTAACTTAAAAAAATATTAAAATGATATGACAGTATTTTGTTCAATATTTAAATGCCTAATAATCTGATTTAAAGCCATGAAATTGTACTCATTTCAAAATTTAAGCGCATTTGCAATGCGGTAATGACAACAGCACTGAATATATCATTAGAGAATAAATTAAAGAGACAATTTAAATGAACTAAGCATTTTATTTATAAAATCCCTTTAATATCACCTTTGGGTACAAAAAAAAAGTTTCCCTAATTGAAGAATCCCCCTAATATGAAGTGTAGGCTTATTTTGGCTGTTGCACGAGACATTGCACCATGATTTTTTGTTTTTGTTTATTTAAAAAAAAAAAAAGCTTTTCTGGCACTCTACACTCAAACCACCTGTGAATCGACATGTAACGACAACAGAAATTTCTTTTACATGAGTTAATTACAACATATTCATCGCCAATTGCAAAACAAAAAAAAAAACTATTATGATTTATTAAACTTGAAAATTCACCGATCTACTGTTGCATTTCGAAAAGACATAATTCCTCCCAGAGAATAAATACTTGCCTCTTCGAACTACGATCTTGAATATTGCCTTAAAATCATGTCACTTATTTACGGCATCATTACCCACACAGAAAAACTGAACCGATCTGAACAGGTGAACAGAAACGAGGTAGCCTAAAAGGAAGCTCTACTCACAAAACACTACCCTTTGTTCACGGATTCATACGGAAAAAAAGATTTGGATCTTATAGAACCATATACAGCATTTCTGTCACACCCTCACAGTTCCTATGCATTTGATTCAGAGGCATTCAGAAGTTTGTTTCCAAAAAAAAAAAAATGTAAATAGATATTTACAGAGGGTGGTAGTGAAAGTCCCTCTAGAAAGAGTTGGAGATTATATAGATCAATCTTGAGGAGGGGTGAGCGACTGACTCACCAGGCTCTGTTCCCTTGGCCTTTATTGCACTTTGCAGAAAGTCATGAGAAAACATACTTAAAAATACAAAAACCGCAGCACGTTCTTATATCCTAATGACATGTGGAGGTTTGCTGCTCCTGATATGAAAACAATTCGAGATTGCTGGTATGTCAATGATAACATATCTACACCTTTTTTTTGTATTGTAGGTGGAAATCATTACATTTGATCATTTATTCACACACACACACTCATAGTACTCAGCAACTCGCAACAGAATCTCAGTGTACTTTTTTATGTTTCAATACAAAGCTCTGTAGTATTTAGCGATCGGTTGAAATATTCAGAACATTTCGTAGCGCTGTGATGTTAAAAGGGTCAAATCGGTTTCACACTCCATGAGGACAATTTGTTGTCATGTCTAAATATCCAGTCGGTTTATTTCCTTATAGTAGGTGCTAAAGCCAAGTGTCAAGCTGGATTTTGTTGATTTATCAAAGCTATTCCTTTTAAAAAGACATCTAAATATCTTTTTTTTGTGTGATTGAAGAAACTGTAAAAATAGTGGTTAATTTTTCATTAAAATGTATAGGCTGTTCTTTTTCAAGCAATACATGTGAAAAGAGCAGGATTATTTGGCGAATTAAGACTTGCATTTCGGTTCCTAAGAAAAAAAATGTCTTCAGAAACAAAAGTCTATTTTAATGGTATGTTTTGAGGCTTACAAGTATCTGGTCACCATTTATTTGATGTAAAAGAGCAGCTCAGACAGTAAGCTAATCATCTGTTTTTGTGTGGGAAGGGGATCATGTAGGATTGAGGGGTATTATACGAGAATAATTTTGATTTTAGGATGAGCCATATAGTAAATTCTCCCACATATGCATTATATCCATGAACTGACAATGGAAGAAACGTTTGGATCTGCAGCACATTCAAGGAAAACGGTGCCAAATCACAGGCTTCAAATGTGATGTGAATACTATAGAGCTTTGGCATAAAACTAGGAATGCACAGTATGAATATTCAGAATCATTTCCATTATTCGTCCATATCAGCAGGCATTTCCGTCCCAAAAATAATGAGCATTTTCTGTTCCTTCCAGAAATTTGCATCAACGTCAATATATAATGGACTTAAAAAATAAAACGAGCAGCTTTGCGAATTCATATTTAAGGCATTCTGTGGACAGCCCGAAGTGTGTCTGCTCCAATGCAAGTCTTAATTATTAGTTTCGATTTCACACGTTAGACCGATATCCACAAGACACAAACATCCGTGTGCATTCCAAGTCGAAACATAAAAAAGAAAAAGGGTCGATCACACAAACCAGGCTCGATGGATTCATCCCGCAAAGGGAGGTTCACTGACGTTCAGCACAACCGTGATATTATTGTGTCAAAAAGTGTCTTAACAGTACAAATATTCACTCTACTCTGTGGGTTTGGTTTCCACACTTATGTCTTATTTCCAGTCTTCACCTCCAGAAGAATCTAGATACATATTTGCAAGGACAAAAAAAACATCAGAACCCCACGTATGTTAATGAAAGAGTCATAAAAACCGGTTGTTTTCCTCTGACGCCCCCGTGTGTTGTTCATTTGGGGTTATTCTTTGACTCTTTCCAGCAAAAGTTTGGGTCTTTTTTTGCCATCTGATGGATTATCCAGTGCGCCTGGATTTTTTCTGTCTTTCCTTTTTTTCCACACTTTTCAATAAAGTAGAAAAGGTCCACAGACACAATGCAGGGGAGGGTGGAGATGAATTACCAATTCATCATGGAGTTTCTGTTCAAGGTCATGAAGAAAACTTGGCTGCTGCCTCCTGATCGAACCGAGGCAAAGAACACCTGTGCAGAAACAAGAGGCCAGATGGAGGACACATGATTATTTTGACTATTATTCATGCAAAAGAACAGAAAATGTGACTGTGTGCAAAAATTTATTTGAAGCAACCATCAGTGCTTCCCACAGGTTTGAAGTTTACTTGCGGTGTTAGCCGGATTGAAACCCACAGCACATAAATAGATAACTATATGTGAAAAAACAAAACTAAATTTGATTTTTAACACAATTTTTACTATTATCTGTGTTAAACTTTTTCTTTTTAATGGTTTAAAGTAAAAAAAAAAGACTGTTGAAATAATATAAAAAATTCTCTTTTATGCTATTCAGCAGCCATGTGCACCCACTGACAGGTCAAATCTGCTTCCCTCTATCTCTCATTCAAGTTCAGGTTGCTTTATTGGCATGACATTTTGTACAGTATTGCCAAAGCATTTTAAATGTATAAAATATGTATTATATATTCACCATCAAATTAATAAAATATACAGCATATGAGAAATAAATGACAGGAAAAGGAATAAAATCTGAAAAAATCTCTAAAAACCATAATAATTACAAGAATAAAATGTGCAGATTTTTAAATAAGACAAATGAGTTAAACCCATTTCCAATGGTGTACAATTATTCTGCAGCCAATTTAGATGTGATTTTGTCCTTGCAGAGTATTTAGTAAAGCGTTTCTGAGTCATTTAGATGAAAGAATTCATTATTTACATGGCTGTGCACTTAAAATTAACCACAGCTTCGAAAACCAAAGCAAAACCAAATCCTGGACATTTTAGATTTAGAAACCCGGGCCGGACACAAAGTTTGCGGGTCTGGAGAGCACGCGAGTGTTAACAGTTCTCATGCACACAGAACAAGCAGTATAAAACTGGTAAAGCAGAGAAGATTTTCCACTTCTTATTAGATCCCGAATGTTTGTTTATTTTGGGCGGATACAAAAAAAGGGTAAAAGGACAATAATAATAAAAAAAAGTGTAATTACATATACTTTGACTTTCGTTAATATACCTAGGCGGCCTGCTTAAGTAAGGACTATGTGTGGGAAGCACTGACCACTATTGATCCTTAAATATATTAAATAAATATTCTAATAAATTAATATTAGTTCTTCTGTTCAGCACTGAAGAATGTTTTTCCCATATGGACATCGGCTGTTTTTTTTCAATATTTTTTTTTAGAATTTCTTGTTTTTTGTTTAACAGAAGAAAGAAATTCTTAAAGGTGCAGTATGTAGGTTTGACACCCAGTGGCTGAATTAGGTATTGCACTCCTGAATCAAAACACATGCAAGCGCAGGTTTCCATATTGATGTGAGTGTGCCTGACTATCAAGCCTAAAGGCTGATTTAAACTGTTTTAACTAAAAGCAACGGAAGGAATATTTACAATATTAAAAGGAGGATTTGTTCTAACCAAAACCTTTAGAAGCAGCTTCTATTTTTTGCAGCTGAACAACAAATGACAATGTTTACCTCAAATACACATCATGTGCTTTTTATTTAGTGTTAAATGCTAATAATGCGAGTTTGAATGCCATTTTACATTATATTTATTGCCATACTACTGAAAGCCGCAGCAGATATTTCACCTCAGATCTTGAATGTAAAAAACTCTTTGAATCTGAACTTTAGAACTGACTCAGTGCAAGCCAACACACATCAGTGATTCACCATGTACATATAATCATGTTAAAGAGGTTTAATATATATTAATTGTATCATAAACTTTACCCTTTTGTTGGACAGCAGTGAGTACAATATTGTGAATGGCTGTATTTAAATTTCTGTCGTGTTTCGTCTGGTGGAAACAGCCAAATTGCTTATCACTGCAAAACTCGTCACGTAGTGTGTTGTTAGGACACGTGGTTAAGTTACAATGTAATCTGCTCACCTAATATTTAAGTTCATAATATTTATATTATTTGCTAATTATTAACCCCATGTGTAACTGAATCTGCGTCTCATTTCAGAGGCTGTTACGGTTCACCAGAGGTTGCATTTCAGTCACGGATGCATGCTTTGAGAGCCTTCCTGACTGATTGAATGTAATATGCTGTTTTCCATCAAGGCAACCCAGGTGCAGAAATATGACTGGCTAAAAGTTTTTCAGATAAACAAGATTGTCACTTAGCATGGTTTTTAAATATCTGCAAACATATTATTGTATTTTTATGTTTTAGAAGAGTCAAAAATGTACATACAGCACCTTTAAAACATCAGAGTATGAGTAAATGGTGAGCTAATTAAACTTAAACTACATTAAATAAATGAACATTTAAATCGACACAAATGTTATATAAAAATGATAAAACTAAAATTTGATAAAAATTCAAATAAAAACTTAAATAAAAAGATTAAAATATAAAAAATATATATTTTGTATTAAAACTTTATATACAAATATAAAAAACTTGTAGTTTTCATTATACTGAAAAATAAACATTTGTATAACAATTATTAACTTTATATAACAAACAATGAAATGAGACATTTTTCCATAATGTCATATAAGGACTGTTGCATCAAACACTTAAAAATAAAAACACACACACAAAAAAATTAAAATAATAAAATAGAAATTACATTATGATGCATTTTTAAAGGATTAATAAAATAGGGGCAAACAAAACAACAATCCTGCTGACATACTTTATCATTTCTCTCAGACAGGAACTTCAGTCGCTGTGCTCGCTTGTGCATGAAAACTCCGTCGAGGTGTCCCGTTTCCACGGAGCGGATCTCAATGGCTTTCTCTCCCCAGCCCATGATCTGGTTGGAGTGGATATAGGCTGCAGGACACACAGTAGTGAACACACACACAAAAACACAAGAGAAAGAAGTGACAGGAGAGCTCCAAAATACATTAAAACCTCATTCCTGCACATTCAGTGTCAACAATAGGGCTGGGTTTCCATTCAGGTGTGTGATTCGATTTGATTCTCATTCACTATCCCCCTATTCCATTACATTCTTAATTAGATTAAGTGAATGTTGTACACATGCATGTGCTTCAGATGCATGGAAGAAGTAGTCATAATGTGAAATATTGAACACGCCCGCTGAGATTTTTCACAGTGCAGAATGTCTTGTATTTTTTAATAATACTTTGCACTGTAGCCACTGGAACTTCAAAACATTTAGATATGGTCTCGTAGCTCACAGGTCCTCACTGAGCTCCTTTGTCTCAAGCAGTCTTTCCACTGCACACAACATTCGGACATGACTGTCAGAATACGCCCCCTTGTGGCAGTCGTACAGAATATTCTGTTTTGTCGTGCACCATGGGAGAGAATAAAGGGGAGAATAATATTTTCTATTACTCATTTATGAATATAAAAGTTTTATTTAGTATAGATATTTTTATTTTTTTATTTACCATTTCTCATCTCGCGTACACGGACCTGCTTGGACAGCACTGGAATGCATCACATCCGGTCGGCCGGTCGCATATGGCCTAGTCGCAGGAGTTCAAGTATTTCAGCATATCCGCAGCTCAATTCGGATCTAAATTTTCCACATACGGAGATGATTGGAACTACGCAGCTCTTGGACTACTCTCCATTGAAAATGAATGACTTTCGTCCATTGCTTGTCGTGTGCAGTGGAAAGGCCACTTTAGCCATGACTGTCCACAAACAGTAAAAAAAAAAAAAAAAAAACCTGCAAAGTGCTTCTGTTTGTCAACTGTTGAGTTGATTAAAACAGCTGTTCCAGTAATTAGGATGCTTGAGATCAACTTGGACTATTTGGAATGGTATAGAATTTTAGATTTTCCCATGGACTGTGACAGATTCCAAAGAGTATGAATAATTTTGGAAATGCCACTTTTTTGTTTAAAGACAAAAGCTTAAAATTTTTATATATATATATATATATATATATATATATATATATATATATATATATATATATATTTATATATACATCTTAACTTTTGACTTTAAACAAAAAAGTGGCATGTCCAAAATTATTTGCCAGGGGTATGAATAATTTTGCCCTAGACTGTACAGTTGAAATAAGAATTATCAACCCTTTTTTTCCTTAAATTCTGTTTAATGGAAAGATTTGTTTCAACACATTTCTAAACTTAAAAGTTATAATAACTAATTTCTTTTATCTTTTTCATGATGACAATACATATTAATTTTCTAGATATTTTTTATTTAAGATACTAGCATTTAGCTTAAAGTGCAATTTAAAGGCTTAACTAGGTTAATTAAGTTAATTGAGTTAGGGTAATAAGGCGCGTCCCAAATTGCATACTTATGCACTATTCTACGCCATTTTGTAGTATAAATAGTGTAAGTAGTGCGTTAACACTGAAAACTCTAAATAGGATAAGAGCACTTTAAATACTCGGATGATGCACTTATTCAACTGGTAAAATGAAGTCTGTAAGGTTGAACACTTCACACACTCAACGGCCTCATCATTGCTCACAAAGCAAAAGGGACGGAGCTTTCAGGCGCTCATGTTGGATTACATTATTGATTTTGGATTGTGAAACCAAAATTCTTCTACGAGTGAATATAGCGCCTCATGATGGGGAATGTGGTTATATTATCGGCAGGTATTATTTGGTACTTTGGTAAAGTACATAGTGCATAAGTGCACATACATAGTGTCCCATTTAGGACACAGCTATTGCTTAAGGGGGCTAAGTATATTGAGCTTAAAATTGTTTTTAAAAATTTTAAAGCGCTTTTTATTCCAACCGAAATAAAACAAATAAGACTTTCTCCAGAAGAAAAAATATTTTAAGAAATACTGTAAAAAATTCTTTGCTCTTTTAAACATCATTAGGGAAATATAAAATAATTATAAAAATAAATATTTAAAAAATTATATTTACAGGAGAATCAATAATTTGGACTTCAACTGTGTGTGTGTGTGTGTGTGTGTGTGTGTGTGTGTGTGTGTATGTGTATATTTCTACATTTATTCATGAGACTATGAAATATTCCATTGTTGTTTGGGTCTTTGATTGACCTCATAACCAGGGATTTTTTATTAGGCTGCTCTTTAAGACATCATGCTATAACTGATTGTTTACATAAAACCCAGCAGGATGGGCATTTCGACACATAAGTGTACATTTGACCATCGAATTGGCCATGAGTCAAAAAAAGTGTAGTCAACTGAGCTCCATCACCTTAGTCACTTTCCTTAATGACTCAAACATACTCTTTTTCGCATTCATCCATGTTTCTTTATTTTTCTAATCTGCTTGTTAAGTGTGACGTCACGCGAAGCAGCTTCTGGATCCAAGCGCTCTATCAAACTGTATGGGGAGAATCAACAAATGGTAGTAATAAACGCTTACAAAGCAATGTAATACTTTTGAAAATCACGATTGCAATATATATCCATGCCTAATATCAGATGGCCAGAAAGTGATTATTCATTCATTTTCTTGTCGGCTTATTTCCTCTATTGATCCGGGGTCGCCACAGCAATATGAACCGCCAACTTATCCAGCAAGTTTTTACGCTGCGGATGCCCTTCCAGCCACAACCCATCTCTGGGAAACATCCACACACACATTCACACAAACACTCATACACTGCGGACAATTTAGCCTACCCAATTCACCTGTACCGCATGTCTTTGGACTGTGGGGGAAACGGGAGCACCCGGAGGAAACCCACGCGAACGCAGGGAGAACATGCAAACTCCACACAGAAACGCCAACTGACCCGAGGTTCGAACCAGCGACCTTCTTGCTGTGAGGCGACAGCACTACCTACTGCGCCACTGCTTCGCCACCAAAAAGTGATTAATTTGTTAAAATATTGATGTCTGTGAAGTCCAGAGACTGTTGTGTACACTATGATTTTATATAAAACTAACTTTATTGTGTGATATGACTAAAAAGTAAGGGTGTCACGATCCTACAAATCCTCGATTCGATTACATTTTCCATTCTAAAGGCACGATTCGATTCAATTTTCGATTATGAATAATTAATTAATGACCAATTAATTATTTGTAGCCTACCGTTTAAACTACCTGACCTGCATGGTCTTTGTTTTACCCATAAACAAATCATACAGTAAATGAATAAAGGCAAGATACACACATAATTACCACCTGTCAATCACTTTTTCTGCGGGACTCGTGAATAGGCAGTGATCTGTGTCGTTATAATGGCGTCGGTAAAGACGCACAACAACAGGAACCAGCCAACAGTATCTGAGGTGCTAAAATTACTAAGTACAAGTGAGTGAAAGATTGAAGCAGTCTACTAATCCTCTGACTGCCTGAACCCGCTGTCTCGAGCCCATGGCTGTGTGTGTACGTCTGTGTCACTGTGTGTGTGTGTGTGTGTGGTCACGTGATGTGCGTTTTCAGAGGTAGTGAGGAAGGAGGGCTGCTCAGAAATGCTACACGCCACTGTGCATGTCAAATCGTTGTCGTTCTAAAATGCCATTTAAAAACAAAGACAGTGTAAACAGGGCCTGAGTGTGCACTTTTCGCGAGCGGATTTGCAACGGGGGCGGGCGGAGGATCGCAATGCCGGTGTTGTCTATCGGACGAACCGTACGTAATACGTACATAGCAGAGCTAGCAAAACTGTGTTTTTTTTTGTCGACAACACGAACGTTGTCAACATAACTCACTGGAAATCCGAAATGCTTACACACCGGCAACTTTATTGAAAGAGGAGAGGGTTTAAGTTCTGTCGACGGGTCTCCTGCTTCTGCTCCTGCAGTTTAACAAGCACTTCAACAAGCCTGTTTTTTTTTCCCCCGCTTTACAACACAAGCTGACGTGACATGGGGGCGTGGCAGCATCGACGATTCTATTTTTTGATTTGATAATCGAAATTGAGCATAAATAGTGACACCCCTACTAAAAAGTGGTCATGAATGAATATTTTCTCAATTCAAATGAGTAGTGGCTTGGACCCGGAAACGGTGTTCCATACATCACGACTTAACAAGCGGATATAGAAAAGTAATGCTGCCCAGCTCTACCATGCTTCCACTGATGTGCTCACACACAATTTGAAAACTCCTGGAATATAAAATAAGGGAGGAAAAAGACAAAACCTTTGAGAAATACACATTGACCATAACAACAACAACAATTAAAAAAAAAAGATTGATTGAAAACTTGGATTTTTATGCCCAGCCCTAGAAAACAAGCCTGCCAAAGCCACCCCACATCATCAGGAGGTCATTATTGCAGCAGTTTCTGAGCATCACAGATCATTACATCAGATATTACTGCACTTTTACGTAGAAACTGATGGCAAAAAGGAACTAGCCTCCAACTCCCTGTGGCTAAAAGGGCTTTTGTGGAAATCTCTCAAAAAAGATCAATACAGTCTGGTCGTTTTGGCTTCCTTTGTGTAGAAAATACACGAATTATGAATGCAGAATCACTGAAGAGTTGAATACAGTTACTCTAAATTTTATGAATTGGTTGAAGTGAGGCAGCGGGTGGCTGCTGGTCTACATCTGAACCCTCAGTATCAGCCGACAAATGACAAAAGACAGCCAGATAAACCGAAACATTAACATTCTTCACACATGAGACATGAAAACACGGATACAAACAAATGTTGAAGCTGCAAATTAATTTGGAGGCACATGGCAGTATATGGTCATAGTAAAGCAAGAGTTCAAAACATTCATATTTACATCTAAAATAGACAAGAATAACTCGCATAGAAATGGATGTGCTGGCAAAAAATGTTAATGTTGGATAGGAAAATGTTCAAGTTTTGCTTAAAGAGATAGTTTGGATAAAAATGAAAATGTACTCGCCCACATATCAGTCAAGATGTAGGTGCTATTCTTTCTTCAGCAGAATTTTAAAGAAGAATCTGTGGTCCATAATGCTTTTTTTTTTATAATGGCAGTCAATGGTTACAGGATTTTAGATACAAAAATAAACGCATACAAACAAATCCAAATCAATAGTCATGTGTTCTGGCAACACACTGATGTCTTAAATAAAACGATTGGTCTGGATAAAAAATTCAACACAGCCAAAGCCTGGTCAAATGCATGCAAGTCTTGCACAGTGTTGCCATATATAGCTGACTTTTTCCAGCCCAAAAGCTGTCAAAAACCCACCCAAACGCACACTAAAAATGCCCAAAATATTAGATTAATATTACTTTGACTTACCTAGTTACTTTGTCAAAATTAACCATACACCAACCAACACCAGTAGTTACACAGAACTACAACATAACTGGATTCTGCTTCCCCTCACCCACAACCTGCACTTAATGTTGTGTAGATTACACTACCTTTTAGAGAAAGTTTTACTTTTGAAATAGTGTATACATTCGTCCCATTTGGCATTTTAAACTCTTAACATAATATAGGTGCTGCTTGTCAAGCAGACAATGCTTCTATGTTTATTCTTGCGGTCAATTGCGGGAAAAAAGATGTATCGATAAGTGTTATGATAAACCGCTGTGAGCTTAACTGCAGGGACTGCGTGATGCGTGTGCACGCGAAGAGGAGTTGGCTTTGTTCGGGGAGTCAGATGTTGATACAACTTTCCTTCACTTATTCTTGTGGGTGGAATCGCGCGGTTTGCGCTATGCACTGGTCACAACTAACTGAATGGAGTCGGAACACAGGTTTATGTTTTTAACTTGCATATAAAATTTATGTTTCAAAACCAACCAAATTGTCAACCCACCTTTGCCATTTTTTAACTGCACAATCAATTACAAAACCGCCCAATTATGCAGGAAACTGCCCAATCTGGCAACACTGATCTTGCGCAAGTTTAGTCAAATGCAAGCTTTCTGTTGCTTTAAGCAGGCTGTGGATTGTAAATATTGTTACATTTCTTACCCACGCTTTGTGTCAGCCTTTTTAATTTAATAAATTTGCATTTTTGGAGCCTTGGTGTTGCCGCCTTTGATTTACATTTAATTTGCACTTTTTGCGGTTTTGGCTGAGCACCCAATTAGGAGAGATGTGCGTGCTTTTGTACAGTTTTTTTACATTTCTTACCCAGACTGCTTGTTTCGCTTCACAAGGCATCAGTGTGTCACAAACATTTTTTATTTCTTATCTTTTTTTAGGGGTTTTCACCTTTATTGATAGGACAGTGGAGATTTACAGAGAGTAAATGTGGGGAGCAGAAATAGGGGAATGATAAGCAAAGGACCTCAAGCCGGGAATCGAACTTAAGTTCTTAAGAACTTAACTTAACTCCTAGCTTACTGGCGCTGACACTAGTAGACATTTTTATGGATTTGTATTTGTTGGTATGCATTTATTTTAAATCTAAAAAAAAAAATGTAACCATTGACTGCTCTTATAAGAATCACCAAGAACCACAGATTCAGCTAAAATCTTCTACTGAAGAAAGGCACTTACATCTTAGATGACATTTTGGGTGAACTATCCCTTTAAATCTAATTAAATCAATTAATATTTCATCACAAAATTACAAATTAAATATATTTTACAAGAAGAAAATCAAGTGTACTTTGACAATACATTCTCACAGGAATACCAAAATGGTTAAAATGGGCTAAATTATTTTTCTGTAGGGTTTCTGTCCATTTAAGTATACTTTATGGGAAATTCTAGCTTTTAGTTAATCTTATTAAAATGGGTTATACTGAACACTGATATCAAAAAGAAAAAGAAATAGATTTTTTTTATTTTGGGAGCCGGGTTTTTGGGCATAGCGAATTTAAGACAAACGTTTTTTCCCTCATTTACATACAGAAAAAGGGTTGTCAACTTCAAAATCAGTTAAAACGACTAATCATTTTTAACATCTAAATCTATTCAATTAAATTAAATACAGACAATTTTGAAATATTTACATTTTAAAATATAGCAAATACCACAATTTTATATCTCAAAAAAGCGAGTTACATTTCACCCTAAAATGAAGAGAAGAGTATAATTGTTTCAATCACAGCTAAATACATATTTCCCATTTTCATACACTCAATTTTCTTCATGCACAACGAACTCTTGTTTTAAACTAGTTTTAATGTGAATCTGATATTTCTGTGAGATTCGACATGAAACAAAACTGCAATCAAAGCCAAACAGTAACATTTCTCATGCTTTTGCTCTGAAACCAATTGAAATTAAGTGATTATTAACAACAGACGTTCATATAATTGGTTAAAAGTGTGACGACAACGATAAACACGATGTGCTACACATACAGACAAACAAACATTGCACTGTGTGAGTCAGGGTTTAGCCTAACCGAGCCGGGTTAGCATAAGGCAGAAAAGGGTCAGTTAAGAAAGAATAGTGGACAAAGACATGCGTGTGTGTGTGTGGATGTGTGTGGGTGTGTGTTAGTGTGCAAGGACTGAGTGAGACTGAGGGGTGTAAGGGACGACAGATCGCACAGATTAGGGCTCTAGAAGGAGAACAGGAGCGTTTTGTGTGAAATAAACAACCAAAACCTACCAACAGAGGTGGGCATCTCTCCCCACTGGAGCACCACGTCTTTAGTGATTCTGCCGTATGTGTTCACATAGACTCCCTCATCTTCATAACACAGAAGCATCTCCATGCCGTCGGTCTTGGGAAGCACCACAATGGCGTGAGGGGTAACACTGCCCTGAATCTGGGAAGGGAGGGTTGGGCGCAGATGAGCCTTGGGGTGACAGAAAACGAGCCGAAAGTGCAAAACAATCCCCCCACTAGGTGACGCTCTCCCCCCTCCCCGGGCCGGCCATGTGTCTCGTGCTTCTCCCTTTGAGAAACTGCTGCAACAATCGAGACTCCTTCCCTCTGCTTCAACATAAAATGCGCCCCCGGCTAGAACCGCTTTGATTTGTGTTGGTGTTTGGTTTTGTCGGGATTTGTGTTTCTACGATCATGTTAGAAACTGGGGATGTCATGAAATCTGCTGATTTATGAACATTCAATCTGCACACAGAACATTCATACGCGCTTGCTTTTAGCTGTATGAAAAAAAATCAGGGTCCAAAATTAACTGGCCGCCAAACGTGGCGATTTCAGGGTTACTTTGAGAACATGTACTTTGCAGTAATGATATACAGCATAAAAAAAGAAGGTAAATAATATTAAATTAAATTAAATTTAGCGCACTCCTTTGTACAGTAAGTGATGCTTACTAGCAATTTCAGATTGTTTCTACTTGTATTATTATATTAATGTATAATTTCGTATATGACTCAGCTGTTTCTTTGTAACATTTGTGACAAGTAGCACATTGTAAGATGATCATGTACAAGATGAGCTGGTGTTAAACTTGCCTTTTTAAACCCATCATGTTCTAATTTGCATATATATTTTAGTCTTACTTTTTTTTATAATTGTATAAAACCTAACATGATAATGCATTATTTGTAGTCAGAATTGCAAAATATAAACTTCCTTCACAATTCTGAATTTCATATGATTAGTAATTCTATTTTAAAGGATCTCTGGCTATTCATTTGTATTCATAAGCCAAACCAAATACCTCAAAGTTCTAATGAAAAATAATAATTGCAAGTTAGCTTCTGACTAGGGATGCAACGATTAGCTGATTTCACAACTAGCAGTGTTTTAATTCGTCACGAATAACTAATCGTAAAGGCTTCAACACCACGTTTCTCTTGCACAGAACGTAACAGCTGCAGCTAAAGTTTCAACAACTCTGCACTAGTTTAAAAAGTTCTAAGCTTCTACACCTAAGCGAGCGTTTGGCGTGACCGAAGCTGCCTGCCTTCGCGTAGTCGTGCATTTATACTGCTGCACGCTGTTTGTGTTGCTCTGCAATAACACTTCCAAAACGCTAGCTGACAGTGAGGTGTTTATGTTTCTCTGAGTCAAGGAACATAACGAAGAACGAAGGTGTTTATGTTCCTTTGTGTCCTAAGAAGGCTGCGCCAGAGTTTACACCTGCGCTTGACGCAGAAGTATAAATCAGCCTTAACTCTGTTTCGTCTGAAAAAGCACCTGAACTCAGCAGTTAGGGATTCTTTTGTGTTCACAAAGAATGACCAGGGTGGCACTAGCCCCTTTCACACATACAGGTCTGTATGTGTGTACAGGCTCTTTTTGAAAATACCGGTAAATTTGTTCTGGCTATTTTCCGGACTGAGAAGTTGTAACATTATTTGCTGGAATGCTACGCTGTGTGAACACAGAAGGAAGATTGCCGGAAAGAGCACGTTCACGTCTAAAACGCATCTACTTTAGCCAATTCGAACACTCGCGATTAATGCGGTTTATGAGAATAAAAGCCTGTGAATATATTTCCAGACACATTTAGCTGCTAGATGTTAGTCAGATAACGTTTCAGTTTTCCTTCTTAATGACGACTGTTTAAAAAAAATTTATGAAATGATAAACCGCTGTTTGTTTACTTTCAATCTCTGCTTCCTTCAGTTGCATGACACATGTGCACGTGAAGCAATCGGTGAGCGCCAGCACACACACATATAATGTACATCTCGACATGCGAAAGTCTTCCTCCTTATATTTTCATCGAAGTTGCTCACAATACTCATCCATCCAAAGAGTTTGTAATGTGTTCAGATGTTTACAAATATAAGCGCAGCTGTTTAAAGCTCTTTTCTGGTTAATGATTTCAGAACCTTGCTCTTTTCCGGAAAAAATCCCATAACGTCCTCGCCTGTGTGAACAGCACTTTTTTGAATTTACCAGTTAAGTCGTTCCAGAAATTTTCCGGATATTTACCGGTATCAGTGTGTGAAAGGGGCTATTGAAGATGACGAATCACCTTTTTCCACAGCATGCTGTAAAAAGGTTTAAAAGCATATGCGTATGGTCTGGCGCAGCCTTTGCGCGGTTGCATAGCCTTCGCAGTACCTCTTAAAAAACAAAAACTACACAACGCAATGACACATAGCGCAAACTTTGTGATTGGTCAGCTTGGTATCGATGACGAGCGTGGGCGCCACTGAGAGCTGCGAGCCCAATGTAGCGATTGTTCACAACTGTTGAGTTGCGCGAAGTAGCTCAAGATAGAAACTGTTGTTTTGTGTTGACCTTATGATTAATGTTGTTCCATGTCGTCCGGTTCCCGCCTCTGAATGACTGAGTTTTAGCTACTTGTAGTAAATGCACGTCTCAGCGCAACGCAGTTGCCGTGGGTCACGCCAATCACTCAACGCAAAAGTATAAGGGACCGATCACACAGGAAGCCATTTTCCATTCCAAAAATGCGAGGCGTACCTCACTACCTTTTTTGTTGACAAGAAAAAAGAAAAAAAAAGAAGTGCGGTGCACTTTTCATGTTGCTAGGCGATGACTGAATCAGCTGGGTATTGTGCGAGAGTGTTGCTGTTGATATTAATATACTTTTTAATTGTAATAAAATTGTGATGTTCAAGATTTGTGAGTCATACAGCACCAGAAAACCCAAAACAGCAAACCAAAAATCTCCATCTGCAAAAGTCTCTATAGCTGTCTTGACAACACAAACACTGCAGGCACATCAACGGAAACCCCGCCTCTGCTTTTATTGGATTGGAGAATGAAATAGACACGACTGATGTAACATGCTTTCTTCCGCTCAGAGTTGACTTTTTTCAAACCGCACGGCGCGCAAGGGCAAAAACGCGAGGTGCAGCAGGAGGTTAAAAACGCGAGGCATGCAGGGCGCATAAGCAGCAAGCACAACACTCTCGGCCGTTAGTAAATCATTCAAAAAAAGGCACCTCTTAACGCAAAAAGCATGTTCGGTGTGATCGGCCTCTAAATCAGCCTTGATTTGATGCTGCACCTGCGGGCTGCTCAGTATTTAGTTACGGAGTAGCAATAAATGACACTTTAAAAAATGAGGAGTTTTCGTGTGATTTTCTAAACTAGTAGTATTAAACTAGAAGAACTCGAAATTAATGAACGCATAATAATCGCGATGACCGTGCTTATTTCTCAGACTATAATCATATACCCGAAATCTATAATCGTTGCATCCCTACATTTCTGATTCATTTCATTTCTTATAACTGGAGGAAAGAATGTTGCATTGTAATGGTGAGAAAAGATATTAACTTGCAATTATGAGAAAGTCAGAACTGTAATTGTTAGCTAAAAATACTGAGAAAATATAAGCGTGGTAAAAGTAGTCAGAATTGCAAGAACTTGTAGATTCATTTTTTTAAATTCTGTAAAAAAACAAGCTTCAATAATAATAAAAAAGCTAAAATTTTTCTCTAAAATGGGTCAAATTTAAGTCAGAGCATGCATTACACATAAATAACCTATTCATTGTTTTTCATTCTCTAAACAAACACCAGCCAACTGGAAAGATTTTATTTCTTTCATCCAATCTGTTTCTTTCATTTTGTTCACTTGCATCTGGTGCGAGTGTTAAATTTGGACCCTGTCAGTAATTAAAAGACACATATGTGATACAGACATCAACACTACAGTGCATGCCGGTGTCCCCGGGGAGCAGTCGTCCTATTTAAAGTCCCCTGGAATCAGGGTAAGGAGGGGAGAGCAGCCTCCCGCTCAGCACTTACGTGGGATGGGATGTAGATGTCATACGGATTCCCCGAGTCCACATCTATCACATGAAAACCAACACTGGAGCCGTAGATGACCTTCAACCTTTGACCCTCCTCCACCGTCAAATCCACCAGCAAAGGCTTGTGCTGAAGGTCCGTGAAAGACTTTGGAGAAACAGAGGAATAAAAATATGATTAAAAAAACACTGGTGAACTGAAATGGGATGGTTTAATGAAGGATAATGTTCTGTGTTCTCTAAACCCCAATACAACACTCTAATACAAAACACTGGATTTTTTTCCTCCACAGATGGACATGCACACAGGTTGCCAGATTGACAACACCAACAGGAGTGAACTAAAAGCAAAATTAAGTATTCACGCAAGTAGATTATGTTGTTTCTACTTGTTTTTTTTTTATTTGGTATTTCTTCTCTTGTCCCTTTTATGCATTATTAGTCTGCCATATTCTCTACCCATTTACGGTTTTGTTTCCTGTTCTCCTATTTTGTTGTAAAAGCATCCTTGAGCACTGGAAATACAACCACAAATCAGAAAAGGTTAGGAAAGTCATCCGTCCTTCCTTTGAGAAACTGAATTTTTAAACATTTCAATAATTTTCTCGCGTATTTGTTAGCAAACTGGCGATCCTCTGCCATCTTTGCTCCTTTCTTGGATGCTACTTTTGTACAATCATAATTACAATCAGCTGTTGACATCACCCGTTTCAAATCACATCATTATTTAACCAATTTACCTGATTATTAGCCCTAAACTGCTCCTGTCCCAACTTTGTTTGAAATGTGTTGCAGGTCCGAATAACAGGAAAGGTTGTATATTTAAGTTAATCGGACAAAACATAATATATTTTGTGTTCATATTGTCTGCAATGAAATACAAGTCAAAGTAAACTTGGAAATCTCTACTTTTTTCCTTGTGTTTTCTATATGGTCCCAACGTTTTTCTGATTAGAGGTTCTATAAAAACTTATTATTAGTAGTATTATTATGTACTAAGTCGATGCAAACATGGGTGAATTTCTACCAGGCAGGGCAAATGAAGTGAAATACGCAACTAAGTCTTCAAATAATTCAACTTTACCTTGAGATGAAAAACAAACAAACAAACGTGAGTAAACTAGAGCAAGTGACACTGTACTCCACGTTTGGTGTGGACATAGCATTACACTGTAAACCTCCAAGCTAATGTTTACATTTATAATTTGTATTGTTTGCAAAATAATCTGCGTCTCCTGTCAGTGGCTGCTTCGTTCTTGCGGAGGTCGCATTTTAGGCTGCAGTCATATACATTGAGGCAGCCTTCAAGACTGAAATGAAATACACAGTTTTTCATCAAGGCAATCCAAAGTGCTGGAATATAATTGGATAAATATCTGCAAACATATTATGGTACTTTTATGGTTTAAAAGAGTCAAAAACATACACCCAGCACCTTTGAATAGCTACTATTTTTTATTTAACTAATGGAGTTAATTTAAAACGATTGCACAGATGCTCGTTCTCAAAGGACCAGAAATCTGGCTCACCTTGAAAGCCATGAATTTGTGGTAGGGTTTGGGAGCCCAGGCGTAAATCTCCACTGCGTTCTTCAATGCAATCACCAAGAACTTAATCCTCTCGTATTTGACTGTTAAATGACAAATACATCAGGAAATATTATTAGGATTTAATGACCTTCTATGAGAAGGAACGAGAGAAAATGCAAACAAACCACAGACAAACAGAACAAATGGCAGAGCAAACTACTATAAAAAAAACAAAATAAAATAAAAGAACAAACAAAAATTCTTTGAAAATTATAAAGCATAAGAAAGATTGTGAACAATCAAATGACAATACAAACCGAATAAATGACAAAAACAATTGAATGAACAGTAGAAAAAACAATAAATAGACAAAATGAACAATGCACAGACAAATCAAATGGCAGCTACAAAACAAAACAAAAAATAAAGCAGACAAAACTATTTTGTCTATTGACCTTATTCTAAAATGCGGAAGTGCGCCTGTTTTCGCGATTGTCTTAGAACTACCGATTCAGTCGCCTATGGGAGAAATGACTAGGAATAATAAACGGCAGAAAATGGCCACACTACTTACTCAACAAACAAATGTTTGCATGACTACACAGACCAAGTAGCATAATATAATAAGAAAATATTAAATTGCAACATCAAGCAGCGTAACGAGCAGTTGTTACATCAAAAAATGAATGGAAGTGAATGTGACCGGAAGTCGCGAGACAAAAAGATTCAAATGGCAGCGCCCACTCGTCAGCTGAGAATAAGGTGAATAGCAGATGATAACATGATTTTATTTTATTTAATATAATATTTTATTTATAATTTTTACTTTTTTACTATTGGACAAACCAATTAGTCTTTAAATATTTTTAATACTTCTTTTGTAGTTATTTGAGATTTAAGACAAGTATTTTGCCAAATTGACCAAACCACCTACCGACTTTATAATGAACGCAACCCTCCAGATCACCAACAGTGATCCATCCTTGTTTCTTTTCCACCTCAGGATCATTGTGAAGTATTCTGTTTCTGAGCCATGATAGATAATACACCCTCAGTTTATTCTTCTTGCCTGTGACAAAAAACGAGTAGTAGTAAGTACCTCTCATTAGGAATAGATAAGGAACAAAATAATCAAACCGGAGAGTTGTCCCACCTGAAATGGTGACCAGGACATTGAGACCCTCCAGAACATCCATCTGTTGAAATCGCCTGCGGTTGATTAGATTGTAGACTTTGCCTTGACCGCTGCGATCGAGTAACATGAGGCCATTTTCTGTTCCTACCAGGAGGTTCACTCCTATAGTAAACAAATACAGAAAAAATTACACATGCTTTATAATACAGACATTAAAAGAACAGTACACCCAAAAAATTTACATTTGCCATTAATTCTGCAGTCATTTACGTGCCAAAATGTGGTTTCCTACACAGAGTGGTCATTTCATTATTAATTTTGTTTAGCCAATACATATTTTTTTGACTCTTGAATTGAGAGTTGGTAGCTGTTGACTTGAATCTATTAAATTAATTTTGCTTCATTACTTGTTTAGTGCAAGAAATTAACAGTACGATTCAGATTAAGTCACCCTGATCAGGTTTGCATTTCCACTGCCAATGGATTCTTGTTATAAGAATGTTATGGCGGGTTTTATTGTCATTGGAATTATAAATCCTTGGAGGTTTTTAATATTTTGAAATTCTAAAAAATGTTTAAACATTTAATTATTTTCATGTATGTATGTATTATGTCATCTTTGCATCAAATTACAAAAAACTCGATTTACCTCTTGCGTGAGGCGATTGTAATGCAGAGTGTATGAGCAGGACAGAGGTTATTCTCCATTCTGTGTAACCTTATTAGTCTCACAATATTATTCCTTTTTCTGAAAGTCTTGATAACACCAGCATGGAGTTTCTTTTGTTATTTGAGCAAATAAGATTGTAAAAACAAAGATTTCTTGTACTCTTCCATTCAGTTTACCCAACTATGATGACTTCCGCTACTAAGAAACCCGGAAATGTCAAAAGGGTTCATTGTGTACCCTTACTTGGTAGCTGTATTAGACATTCACATATCACGTCTTTTACTTGCTCAAGTTCCTAATTACATTATTACATATAGACGCGGCATAGTACGTGGAGCGAGTTGCGCTTTCCACACTTTCCTCAATGCAATGCTTCATACGGTTTGCAACACTGTGCAGTAGGTCCACAATTGCAGAACACAAGCTGCGAGCTTCCACTTAGCTTGCCGATAATGGTAACATATGATACTGTATCTATGTAATCAGTATCCATTCATACAACAGATTGAAGCCACCCTGCCACATCTTTAATATTTTAAAGTTCATCTATGTTTGTCAAAATGAAGCAAATTCAGCACCATGCACCTGTCAACTAGTGCTGGACTTTTGAGACCAACTGGTTCTCAAATTTTAAAATTGTCGATTTCCTACTAACATTTGAGCACTGTTGAGGACACACTAAGAGCTGATTGGCTATTGTGTTTACATGCTCAACAGAAATGACTGATTGGCCGTAAAGGTCACCAGTTCACCAAATGCAAACACAGGTACAAAAACACTGAAAAAGTCACGTCAATCAACAGGTCTGTCTATGTGCTGACATATGAGCGATCCGCTGATAGACCAACTGATCTACGCGGCTTTGAAATGATTCAGTGTTCCTGTATTTGTGTTTGCAGTCGGTAAACAGCGGTGAAAAGCATTCAACTGGTAAACTTGACGGCCAATCACATTCATTTCTGTTGAGCATGTATACACAATAGCCATTCAGCTGTTTTTAAGAACGCGCTCAACAGCACTTAAATGTTAGCAGGAAATAGATGTTTTTTAAATTTCAGTACCAATTGAAACCGGAATTCCAATATCGTGAAAACAGTACCATACACACCATAACTTTTTTTTTCTGATTCTAACTCACACCTATGCAAGCTTGCATCCTTGTGATCTAATTTGTACACAGAATTAATTCTTAACATTTGAGAATCGATTTAGAATAGTAAGAAAAAATTGTGATGCGTCGATAAATAGATTTCTTTTTACTGCTGAAATTTATATTGGATGGCCTAAAGGCAAGTTAATTAACGACAAAATCTTATTATCTAATCTGACAAAATCTTCAACTATCCTGACATAAAATAAAAACATTAAAAACAGTTCTTAAATATAAAGTCAGAAATAATGTCTTTAAACCATCAGTTCGGACTCACCCCAGAGTGCCGCACACAGGATTTCAGAGTTGAAGCGCTTCTTGTACTTGCGGATTTCTGGCGTGTCGCTGTGTGGCCGGATATTAGTGGGATTGACATTAACAACAGAAATCTTCCGAGCTTCGTTCAGTCGAGCTTGTTCCTGTTCCTGCTCCTGCCGCAGGAGCTCATCTGCGAAAAGAGCTGCACGACCCCCCCCAAAAAACCCAGAAGCTCATTATTTCCAGTAGGATTTGGAGAAGGATTCATAGACTTTAACACCCTGTAGTCACCAACAAACAATTCAGTGGCCCATTCTGTCATTTATAAGCAGAAAAAAAAGTCAAGTGGTGCTCGCTGCAGAGCCATTTGAGGAGAGGTGAGCTCCAGAGAGGGGGAGCTTAAGCTTGAGCTCCACCTTTTTTGCACTTCTTCTACGAGTGATGTCACTGGGGGTAGGGTTAGAGGTGGGGTTGGTGTACGCATTAAAACAGCTTACAGAAGGAGGAGCGACAGCTCATGCTCCCCCTCTCTGGAGCTCACCTCTTCTCAAATGGCTCTGCAGCGAGCACCCTCTCAAAAAAGTTGGCATTGGCTCTACCTGAGTTATAGGAAGTGTGTTATTCACCTGAGGCAGGGTTGTCCTCATCATCTTCTGTCGGGGACGTCTGATACACTCGAGGGTCCACAAAAGGAGTAAAGGAGGCTTTTCCCATCCCAAACTGACAAAATGGAGAATCAAATTATGAGAAACAAGCATCCATGTAATGTCTCATGTCCAACGGCGGACTGCAGTTTCTTTTCTGAACTAATATGCAACGGTTTTGTTTGCGAGTAGTACTTCTGTTGTTACATGTTAGTAGAAAAAGCAAGCACAGCAATAGCCTTTTCTCAAATCAGTATTTCATCTTGTTTTCCAGTAAAATATTGAAAGAATAAATAGATATTTGTTTTGTATGGGTCTGTATTATTTTCAGTTATTAAAGAAAGCAATGCTGAGTTCACAGCAAACGCAGAGCACCATGTCACTTGATCTACTTTAAGAATGAGATGATTTTCCCCACACACAATTTTTTAACTTGAGTACAATAAATTCTGTGTCACTTGTATGGCAATAATTCACTTCTATCCGTGTGTTTGAACTGACTTTGTATATAATTTAATGGGAAAAATACTTAACTCTGCATTTGATGTGACCCAGCATAACTCTTTCATTCAGTAACCGCACATTGATCCAAAATGTAATTAATGCTCTGGTGCTGGGTGGTCATTTCAATTAGTCAAATTTTCGAATTTCTGCCCATTTTAAATAAATGATACATAAAAAAAAAAAAAGATTAACAATTTCATTATAAAACACTGTTTGCAAAATATCTGTCAAAATTAAAAATGAAATAAAATGATTTGATTTTCATTTTCACTGTTACAACACATCGTCCCTGTCAAATCGATAAATAAAATGAAGTTGCTGATTTAACATTTTATTTTCACTGTATTTCGTCTCTTGATTCGCAGATGATCCCTAAAATTGCGAGTGCAAATGTATGGCTAATATCAAACGTTAAAACCGACTTTATCACACTAATTTAGATGTCTTTCAAAGATTTTAGTACTAACAAGTTTTTAACGTCACAAGAACTAATACAATATCCTATAAAAATTCATCACAAGGCCTACCGCAGTTACGCTGCACAGTTTTTTAGAAGTCTACGACTCCTGCTGTGGGATGAACGTTTGATGGTTGGTTATCCTGTCCTCTGTTCCTCTTGTTGTATAAATGCAGCAACTGCTTCACGTAAGAGCTTACTAACAGTTTTTGCCACTTTACTTGTTATATATACAGTTAAAGTCAGAATTATTTGCCCCCCCCTTTGAATTTTTTTCTTCTTTTTAAATATTTCCCAAATGATGTTTACCAGAGCAAGGAAATTATCACAGTATGTCTGATAATATTTTTTTCTTCTGGGGAAAGTCTTATTTGTTTTATTTCAGCTAGAATAAAGGCAGTTTTTAATTTTTTAAAAACCATTTTAAGGACAAAACTATTAGTCTTTTTAAGCAATTTTTTCCCCGATAGTCTACAGAACAAATCATCATTATACAATAGCTTGTCTGATTACCCTAACCTGCCTAATTAAACTAATTAACTAGTTAAGCCTTTAAATGTCACTTTAAGCTGTATAGAAGTGTCCTGAAAAATATCTAGTCAAAAATTATTTACTGTCATCATGGCAAAGATAAAATAAATCAGTGATTAGAGACGAGTTATTAAAACTGTTATGTTTAAAAATGTGTTGAAAAAAAATCTTTTCTCCAATAAACAGAAATAGGGCTAATAATAAACAGGGGGGCTAATAATTCTGACTTCAACCGTACATTAGTAACTCACGCTATCCATCAAAACGGTGCTTCTGCCCACAGGCTCTGAAAACACTTGATGTCACTTGAATAAGCCCCTCCCACTCATTTGCATAGGCTTTGCATACAGGTTGAAGGTTGAAATTGAAAATGAAAACTGAAATAAGTGTTAATAAAAGCAAAACTTAAACATTTAAATTTGAATTGTGTCACTATTATAGCGTGAACATTAATAACAATTTTGGCAGATATTTTGTGAACAGTGTTTTATAATGAAATTGTTCATCTGATTTTCTTTTTAATTTCCAATGTTTATTTGATTGATTTATAAAATTGGCAGGAATTAATTTCCATATGTGCTGGGTGGTCATTTCAACTTGTCAATTTAGATCTTTAACACTTAAAAATATGTCATTTACCTTTATTATGCATGTAACATGTACTTCCTGTTGTAACAACGGTAAATCATATATAGTTTACATGCAATAATCCAAAAGTTCATGATGCTGATTAATATCTTCAAGCACAACTAAACTGCACTCATAATGACCCTGAAACTTTAACATTTAAAATATTCCACCCACAAAATAAATGAATCTTTATTAAAAGGAAATTTTCACTGAAAAATAAGCAAAATACTGATTAAAAAAACATTTTTATTTGCAGTCAGACCACAAAATTGGGTCACTTCGCAAGAAGAAAAAATGGGGCAAAGAGAAACAACATCTAATTAACAGGCCACTGTCCTACATGTTTGAATGTTTTAAAAAAAGAAGCTTAAAATAAGAGCAAACAAAAAAAAAAAAAGGAACAAATCAATAAACATAAAGAAAAGCAATGTGATTAAATGAAGTCAATCTACAGTGCATTAGATTTGAATGGGAATGGATTAGATGTGTCGGGTTAGAAATCTGAGGGTTGGAGTGCAGGGTGGCTCTAACAGGCTCGTCCGTCACCTACTTCAGCCACAGAGTCCAGGTCCAGCGCACTAGACTGCCGCCCAGGGCCCTCGGCGGGCGAGTGGCTTTGCTGCACTAGATCAGGCAGATTGGAGCTACCGGGGAAACCATTGCTCTCGGCATGACCGAGCTTTCTTTCCCCAAACGTCTGCAGAGAGGAACAGAAAGAGGAGTAGGGCGACACTACTGAGGGCCCTTACGTGGCTAAGCCCCCTTGCAGAGATATTTGGGAAATGCACAGAGCTGCCTCTGTCTGCGAGTCTGCCAGCTTGATCAGAGTTTTCGGTTGGAGAATTCAAAGCAAAGAAGATGGAAGAAACACCAAAACAGAACCCAATAAAATAAGGCTTAACCAAGGCAAAAACAACATGAGTTTAACTTAAATGGATGTAAAACTAGAGGAAAGAGTGTAGGAGTTTTAGGAGCCCGTCTAGGTAGATGCACCTACCTCACGCATCATCAGGGTGCTGTCTTGTGAATTTTTGCCGAATGAATCATTGGAATGAGAATCCTCCTGGTTGCCCAATGAGTCAGTGCCACCCTGGCCAGCAGAAGGCCTGATGGAAAAATTAGGATAAAAAAAATAACATTAATGGCTTTTATAGAGATATTTTTTACAATAATTCTTATAATATTTTTTCTTTTGGAAAAATGCATTTTTTCATGTAGTATAATAAAAGTACTTTTTACAGTTTTTGGGGTTTATTTTATCAGCCTCCTAAAATATTATAATTTTTAGTTGGCTACAGAACAAACCACTGTTATCCAATGAATTGCCTTATTAACCTACTGTAGTAAAGCCTTTAAATTGTGCATTAAGTTAAAGGAGCTGTATGCAGTTTTTGACTCTTCTAAACCATAAAAACACCATTATGTATGTTGGCAGATATTTAAGAAATATACTAAGTGAACATTCTTGTTTATCTGAAAAACTATGCTAAGGTCAGTTATTCTGCTTTGAAAATCTGAGTTACGTGACAGAAATTCTGTCTTCTTTTTGGTTCTTTTAACCCGCCCACTTCCAGTTTAGCCATCTATATTTTAGCACGTTGGGTTCCCTTCATGGGAAACATCAGATTTCATTCATTTAGTCCGGAAGGCTCTCAAAGTATGCGCCTGTGACTGAAATGCAACCTCTGGTGGATAGTATCAGACTCCAAAATGAAAGTTACATGAGGTGATTAATTGGTAAATAATATAAATGTTAGAAACGTAAACATTAGGTGAGCAGGTTACATTGTAACCCTGTTTATGAGCAGTGCCGGAGCATGCTCTGATGGAGAGAAACCGTAGACGCTCTGACTTGTGGCCAGCTTGTTTCCAAGCCAGAGCACATTTCAGAAAGTTTTTTGGCTTATTTCGTCAATTGTGCAAATAAATGTAGGTGTTTTTTGACACTGATTCAAGACACAGGCAATCAGCATCAGCGCTGGTTTGGCATCAGCTCATCTGTGTCAAACTGTGACCAGCAATATCCTTCTTTCATTTTGCTTTTTTGGCAAAATGTGTCTGTACGCACGTGTGGTTGCATATTTCTTGCCCGTTACATTCGGGGCTTCAGTGTCATTGCTTGACGGAGGGAGTCTCTGAAGTTGGCAGTGTCAGCCAGAGGAAAAAGTCTTCAATAGGCTACTGTCTGAGCTAGGGTATTTGCATAAAGCAATCTGATTGGCTCCATTTGCACTTAAAAAGTTGAGAAATTTTGAGACCCAAAATTCAGTTCGGCAATGCTTGAAGTCACCCATTCAAAGTGAAAATGGGGCATTACCATCCCGCAAGTTGACAAATGAAAAATATACATTTTTAATTGTTTAACTGATACCAAAAACTGAAATAATTAAAAACGCACCCTTTCAGTTATCGGTTAATCAATCATTTTGAGCATCCCTAAATATTACATTTAAAGATGTGTTAAAAATATTCTGTCGGTTAAACAGTACTTGGGCAACATCTGAAAAAAAATCCACAGGAGAGCTAATCATTTTGCCTTCAGTTGTACGTGTATAAATATAAAACAACTTCATTTGAATTAAATAAATTTAAAAAAAAAATTCTTCAGTGGTGAATATTTTCAGAGAAAATATGAATTGATTGTAATTCAATGTAACATTTTATTAAACTTGCAAGCTCAATAAATAGTTTGTGTTTTTGGTGTAGAATTAAAAAGAACATTTTGCCAGTGTAAACTGCATTGTTGGTCAGTACCAGCAATTGTCTGTAAAAGGTATGGTATTGCACTCAATGTGAAAGAAAGGTTCATTTTAAATGTACTCTAATATTAAAGATTGACCCTACATGTCAGCTAAATTAGGTTAAAGCACTTAAATACTAAAAGTGCAAATATAAAAGTATTTAATGATTAATGAATAGCAATAATGTATAATATTTAAACTAAAAATTAAACAAATCTACACATCATAAAATTCAACAATTGGTTATGAGCAGTGGTAAACACCATACTGACAGACTAAAATTCACCAAAAAAAATCAGGTTCACACTCACATGATGCGTGGTATATCACTGACGGGCACTGTGCCATCATGAGCTCCACCCTCTCCATCCTCTTCCTCACTGCTCTCTGAATCCTCACTGGATGAGGAATATTCCGTCACTTTCCTCGGTGGCCTGTTGGTGTCCTCATTGGTTCGCAGCTCACGCAGTTCTTTGGCCAGAGCAGTGAGGTCCTTTAAGAGAGGGAAGACAGACAAATTCTTTATTCATGCCTTTTTACATTGATTTATGCGAAATATTAATCCACCAAAACTTGAACAGCATTTAATCATTAAAGGGACACTCTATTTTGAAAATAGGCTCATTTTACAAGTCACCAACAGTTGAGTGTTACCATTTTGAATACATTCAGTTACCTCTGGATCTGGCGGGAGCACTTTTAGCTTAGCATCACTAAATTGGACTACACCATTAGCAACTCTCTTAAAAAGGTTTTGATAATTTTCATATTTGAAGCTTGACTTCTGTAGTTACACTGCACACTAAGACCGACAGAAAATGAAAAGTTGTTATTTTCTGGGCTGAAATGACTACCCTACCGAAAAAAACAGCTTAAACCAGCCTAGGCTGGTTGGCTGGTTTTAGCTGGTCAACCAGGCTGGTTTTAGAGGGGTTTTGGCCACTTCCAGGCTGGTTTCCAGCCATTTTCAGCCTGGTCTTAGCTGGTCAGGCTGGGAGATGACCAGCTAAAACCAGCTTGACCAGCCTAGTCAGGATGGGAGCCCAGCCAAAACAAGCTATGTCCAGCTTAAACTAGACTGGTCAAGCTGGTTTTAGCTGGTAATTTTCCAGCCAGACCAGCTAAAACCAGGCTGGAATTGAGCCTGGAAATGGCCAAAACCCCTCTAAAACCAGGCTGGTCAACCAGCTAAAACCAGCCAACCAGCCTAGGCTGGTTTAAGCTGGATTTTTCAGCAGGGTATACTCTCCTTTCTTCTATGCTAAGCTAAAAAGGCACCCAACAGCAAATGGTAAAACTCCTTTTAATGATCTATGCTAAGCTAGGCTAAAAAGTGCACCCACAAGCAAATGGTAAAACGCATTCAAATGAACTATAATAAGGTAATTGTGGACCCACCAGCAAATGTTAAAACTCCTTCAAATGACCTATGCTAAGCTAAGCTAAAAGTACCCCCACCAACAAATGTTAAAACTCCTTCACGTGACCTATGCTAAGCTAAGATAAAAATGCACCCACCAGGAAATGGTAAAACTCAACAGTTTAGCTCTAGGGGAGTTGTAAAAAGAGCCTTTCCAAAAAAGCCGGAGTGTTCCTTTAAAGCCTCTGAAGAGCATATGCTACAATGATAGTGATCAATCTGTTAGTACGAGTCAAAACAACAACCTTCGTTTTGCACATTTAGGTCATATAAATGGCACCGAAGAGATTTCCAGAAACAAAGGAATAAGCAAAGCATTACAGATGAGCAACTAAAGTAAGCTTAATAAATCAACTCTGAAAGTGGGGATTAAAACATCAGTCATCATTTCGAAGAATGATGCACAACTGTATGAACCATCACGTGCACAAGTCAGAGAAATCAAGGACACTGAAGAACCGAAGGCGAGCGGGGGGTCGTTCCTGAGGCCTGTGCCCTGCATGCAGGAGGTTAGTGGGGTCAGCAGTTTCCGCTCTGGTTCTTTCTTACCAGCTCCTCCTGTCCACAGGCCACCAGCAGCCGGAGAGAGAGAAAATATCATTGGGAAACCAGGAATCAGCGAGAGAACTCTTATATTTAAACAATGATTCTTCAATGGGATGCTGGTTTCTAGGGATGTAATGATTCACTCAACTCGATACATGATTTTGAATTCACGATTCAGCTTTTTCATGATTTTTTAAAGTGATAGTTCAGCAAAAAAGGAACTGTTACTCACTATTTATTCATTCTCAAATATTTAAAAACCTTTTTGAGTTTCCTTCTTCTGTTGAACACAAAAGAAGATATTTTGAAGAACCATCGACTTCCATAGTATTTGATTTAATGACTATGGAAGTCGATGGTTACAGATTTTCAGCTTTCTTCAAAATATCTTCTTTTGTGATCAACAGAAGAAAGAAACTTAAACAAGTTTAGAACAAGTGAAAGTAAATAACAGAATAAAACCTTTGGGGTGAACTATCCTATTTAAAAAAGGAGACTATAAAGACAAACAGTAAATATTCTTTTATTAGGCCAAGGGTGCTCAAACTCTGTTCTGGAGGGCTGATGACCAGCATAGTTTAGCTCCAACTTGCTTTGACACACCTGCCTGGAAGTTTCTATTATAGAAAGAGACTGGCTTGATTAGCTCGTTCAGGTGTGTTTAATTGGGGTTAGAACTAAAATTTGCAGGATATCGGCCATCCATGACCGGGTTTGGGCATCTCTCCTTGCTGGAAAAAACAGCTTAAGCCAGCCTAGTTTTAGAAGGGTTTTAACCTTTGGTTTAAGCTGGACATAGCTTGTTTTAGCTGGTCATCTCCCAGCCTGCCCAGCAAAGACCGGGCTGGAAATAGCTGGACACCAAACCCCTCTAAAACCAGCCTGGTCAACCAGCCAAAACCAGCCAACCAGCCTAGGCTGGTTTAAGTTGTTTTTTTTTTCTGTAGGGCGTGTAAGGCTATATGTTTCATTGTAAAAATTAAAATATAACAAAATTAATTTGATTTGCTGTTTGTTTAAATTAAGTTACATAAATAAATATTATCTCGTTATATAAAGGAATGCTTTGCCTGTGCTCTGTCTGTATAAAATCAAAAGCAACCAATGCATTTCAATCATGATCCCAACAAAGGTGGTGTATACATGCAGCATAAGCAGTTTTTAATCTTTATCAGACCGTATATCATGAAATTTAAAGCAAAAACAGATTTGTCTGACTTTAGTTATGTGAAAATATTGTCATCAAACGTGTGAGGGAAACAAGACGAACTGAATGAACCGCAGAATCACTCTCTGCCAGCAGATGGCGCATGTTTTCTGTTTCTCCAATTCCCTTATGTCCTGGATTATGTATATTGAATATGTATGAAGACAGTTGTGCTTCGTCTACTGAAGAAAGAAAATCGGTTGATTTATAATTAATACAAGCAAGAAGTTGTAATGCTTACTGTTTTTGTAAAAAAAAATGTTATCGCCCCTCCTTTGGACTTAATTACATGTTTGGCTTATGAAAAGCTCACACATGCAATAAATAAATAAAAAATCCTCAGAATTTTGCGATATCTGGCAGGTGTTTTTGAACATTTTGAAAAATGGAGATATTGAAGAAGCTTTGGAAGTCTGAAGTTGTGGAATGTGAATGATTGATTAGATTAATTTTATTTTTTAATTATTATTAAATTTTAATTTTTTCCCTAAACCGGTCTTGAGTTTTGGGTATTGGGGTTTAATTTATTGTAAAACCTTGTAAAACTTGATGAAGACATGTTCACAAAACTTTGTATGTTTAACGGTTTATAATGCTTTTCTTTATGAAATATAATGCTTACACAATCCCTTATAAACAACTTATAACGTGTTTGAGCCACTGTACATAATTGTTAATTGTAAGAAATTTTACTTGCTTTGATTGTATTTAACGTAACATGACAATTAAGCAAGAATGGTTTCATTCTGGCATTGAATAAAACAAAGTTCAAATAATAACTACAAGCAATTTGCACAAAAAATGTCCTCCAGTGTTGGGTAACGCATTACAAGTAACGTGAGTTACGTAATAACATTAAGTAATGAGTAAAGAAACGCTTTACTTTAAAAATGAAGTAATAATATTTGAGTTCATTTTTTTTAATGTAAATGTAATGAGTTTCTTTTTAGATTAATTCACTTAAAAAAAAAAAGATTTGCTGATTTAAAATTAGTGTAATCACGTTGAATCACACTCAATGAGAGAATGAGCTCCCAGAGGGAACAGACAGAAACCAAGATGGCAGAGCCTTACATTTCTGTGATGGAAGAATTCTCAATATTTTAAACACATTGAAGAATGGACAGTGATTTTACTCAACTAATAAGACAAAAATACAAAAGTAGCAAACGCATTGTGTTCAACTTTTAATAATCTGTTTACACAGCATGCAAAGCATCAGGAACTTCCCAGAAGGTAAGATTATTCAAATTTTTTAGATTAGTTTTGTTAAAGGTAAAAGAAGGTGTAGGTTATACAGTGTGTCGTTAAATGTAGAGCTCCTCTATTAAAAAAAAAAAAAAAACACTGCAAGTTCTGAAAGAGATCAAGCCTAACAAAGGCAGGTATGAAAAAGTAACATAAAAGTAACAACGCATTACTTTCCAAGTAAGTAGTTACTTTTTTCAAGAGTAACTCAATATTGTAATGCATTACTTTCAAAAGTAACTTTCCCCAACACTGATAAGAACCACTTTATACTTCTTTCCCTCACTGCCTTTCTTTCATTTCAAGAGTTCACACTTAGCTGATGATTGATTATAATATAATACAATATAATATATGGTTTGGCATGCTGTCCTGGTAGAGAGCACTGAGCTCACAAGATCCTTGAGCCCGGGGCTACCTCCCGTTTGCAGGGCTAGAGGGAAGTTTGAGCTCAGGTAGGTCTCGAGAACAACAGTGCTAACTACTGGGCTACCATGCCGCCCTACAGAAGGAAATGTGGAGGAGTAGGGGTGAAAGGGGGGTATCTTCAAAACAAACTGTAGTAAGAAATTCAGATTATTTATAGTGAGTTAGGAATCATGGGATTGGTAAATCATGGATTAGTTAATGCAGGACCTGCCGTCTTCAATCATAATCACATGCTCCTCTCAAAATGAGTTAATAAATAAACTTCACTCAAATAAAAAAGTGAATACTCTTATTTTGCCACAGCTAAATCAATAGTAAAATTTCAGTTTATACCCCAAAACTCAAATTATACGTCTCAACAAAATTAAACACACTCTCATTTCCTTGACCCACACCAGCTAGGTCACAAATAAAACTCTTTGTCAAGGATCACGGACACTGTGAACTGTGAAAAATTGGTGCGATGGAGAAATGTGCAGCTAAGGATGGCGACCGACGTGTCATTTGAAGCTGTGAAGGAGAGCGACAGACAGAGAGATCGAAGAGAAGTTAAGGAATGTGAGTTGGTGTGAAATATTGATGAGAGAACGATTGAAGACATGAGAGGCCGAGTGACAGAAATAGATGAGACAGAAGAGTACTTTGAATGGTAGGAAACACGAAACTGGGCAGAGAGAGAAAGATGAAGCGAGAAAATGTCACTAACCTCATCTACGGCTTTCTTATAACTCTGGAGAAAGAGAACCGACAATAGAGAACCACGGGTGGAGGAACAATTGAGCGGATTAGACAAAATGGTAAATGAGAGAATGGTTAGTAACACAAAGCGGCACACACATAGATATATTTTAACATGTGCCCAGAGCGAATGTCTAGATAAGGATTCTACCTAGAGGTTGTGGAAAGGTTATGAACAGGTTAGCTTAAATGAGACTTAGTTGGTATATTAAAGACCCCATAAAATTGATTTAAAAATGGAGCTTGTGTACAGGGACTATTAAAGGGGTTGAAACTTTCAAAAGAGCTTCAGGATTTCATAAATGTGAAAAACAAAGACAGAATCATTCAATCCCATCATAAAACTGTTTAAAATGGATTGGCCTGGAGTCTGGCACACTTTTGATTAATACATTAGAATTATGAACAGACACCTAAGCAAATGGTGATGTGGACTAATGTTCATGAATATTATACTGCTAAAAACAGAAGGGAAAAAGTCACTTCATGATTTATTATATTGTTTTATGTGAAAAAATTAATGTTTGTATACAGTCAGAATAAGTTAATAATAAGTCAGAATTATTAGCCCTGCTGAATTATTAGCCCCCTGTATATTTTTTCCAAAGGTCTGTTGTATAGAAAGATTTTATAAACACATTTCTGAACATAATAGTTTTAATAACTCATTTCTAATATTAGTTTCTTTAATCTTTGCCATGATGACAGTACATATTATTTGACAAGATACTAGTATTCAGCTTAAAGGTGCTGTATGTATGTTTTTGACTCTTCTAAAGCATACAATTGTTTTAGCTTTTATGTTTTAGTAATTTTAACCTGCCCGATGCCACTTTAGCCAATTATATTTCAGCAGCCCGGGTTGCCTAGTTGGAAAACTGCATATTTTATTAATTTCTTCATTTATTTATTAATTTAGAAAAGCTCTCAAAGCAAGCGTCCGGGACCGAAATGCGACCTCTGGTAGACAGTAGCAGCCTCTGAATGAGCTGGAGATTCAGAGTTCCACATGAGGTTATTAATTAGCAAACAATATAAATATTACAAACGTAAACATTAGGTGAGCAGATTACATTGTAACTGCGTGTCTTAACAACACACTACATGATGAGATTTACAGTGCAATATAAGCAATCTGGCTGTTTGCACCAGACAAAACACGACAAAAATTTAAATACAGTCATTCAGAAGCACAGAAAAGGCACTTAGTCATGAAGGTTTATAATTTAATTAATACATCTTAAACCTCTTTAACATTATTATATGTACATGCTGAATCACTATGCGTTGGTTTGCATTAACACTGAATAAAGCTGTTGTTCAGCTCCAAGAAATAGATCATAATATAGATAATATATCAATTCGAGATGTTGGTTAGAACAAAACTATGGAGTATATTCCCTTTATCGCGTGCCGTTGCTTTTATTTAGAACACCACTTAAATCAGACTCACTCCTCAATCTGGCAACATGCATTTGCGTTTGTTTTGATCCAGCAATGTAATACCTAGATCAACCACCGTGTCAAACTTACATACTGCACCTTTAAAATGTAATTTAAAGGCTTAACTAGGCTATTTTGGTTAATTAGGTAAGTTATGGTAATAAGGCAAATCACTTGTTAATGCCGCAGTCACACTAGAGTTTGAGCTTGAGAAATTCTCTCGTACAGCGCTGCGAAAAGGGGCGGGATTAAACAAGATGAGTAGACATTAAAAAAAGCAAGCGATTGGTCCATGTTTTAAATTCCTGTACAGAGAGGTCATGTTTTGATCCTTGATTGGTCTCATGTAGTCAAGTGATGCGATTTCGCAGATAAAAGTTCACCAAGCTTGAACTTTCCAACGCATCGATCTTTGAAACTTGACGCACGACCTTGTGTTTCTGGTCTGACGCATTCGCGATGAGACGCAAATGAGAGAAGTCTATGGGGAGAAAAGTCCATTGTGACTGCAGCTTAAGGCTGATTTGTTCTGCAGACAATGAGAAAAAGATATTGATAAAAATAGAAGAGGGCTAATAATATTGACCTTAAAATGTTTTTTAAAAAATGAAAACTGCTTTTTATTCTAGCCAAAGTAAAACGAATAAGACTTTCCCCAAAAGAAAAATATCATAGCAAATACTGTGAAAAAATACTTGCTCTGTTAAACATAATTTGGTAAACATTTAAAAAAGGAAATAAAATTCTAATAATTTTGACTTCAACTGTAATTTTATGTAGGAATAAGTAATTTTGCAGAACCTGAAATTGAGGAACAAACTAAGATGTATTTTAAAGCAGGTTCTAATATGTAACTGTAAAAACTGTGTAAATATATTTGTAATTAAATAATGTAAAATTGTCATGACTTCAATTACTTAGAAAAACTTTCTGACAACTAAAGTTCAATGAAACTATTTTTATATCCAGAAATACAGAATATAAAAAAGTAAAAATGTAATTTTCTATAATAATATATTATACAATATATATTTTTATAATGCAATAAAATAATATCTGGGAAAAGCTAAAACAGATTTCTCGTGACCCTACTTGTATAAAGTATATTGACTTCAAAATCATAATGAAAGTACTACGTGCTGAAATACATAAATTTCAAATTGAATGAGGTCTTTAATTGATGGATAAGACACTGAGTTCAGAGAGAACATCAACAGTTTTTGAGATATTAGGAATAGAGTGAAAATATTCAAATAGAGTTAATGGGAGAGTTCATCCAAAAATCTAAATTGGCTGTTCTGTTGCTTAATTTATTTATTTATTTCTTTATTTGATTTGGTGTTTGGTTGATTGAGGACTTTACAAATCACCAATTTCAGCTAAAATCTTCTTTAATATTCTATACATTCATTTTCCTTTAGCTTTATTCCTTTATTTATCAGGGGTCGTGGCAGCGGAATGAACCGCCAACCATTTCAGCTTATGTTTTATACACCGTTCTATGTTTTACTCATTCACATACATACACTAAAGCCAATTTAGTTCATCCAATCCACTTATAGGACATATTTTTAGCCTGTGAGGGAAACAGGAGCACCCAGAGGAAACCCACACCAACACAGGGAGAACATGCACACTCCACACAGAAACGCCAACACGAACCAGCAATCTTCTTGCTGTACCACAGTATGTTCTTTTCAATGTAATGTAAATAAACAGCCAATTGAAATGTCTGGGTGAATAATAATAATAGCTTCTTTAGGGTTGGCTGTTCTCATTTTAGTTTATCCTGGTCTCAGAAACAAACCCTGTGAGAGCAGAAATGTGTGTTACAGTTTGGTGATCTCTGTGGATTCTGGGAAGTGTGTTTCTCACCGCGGGTCGGCTGGGTCTGGTCACCTCCCTGTTCTCCTCTTGGGTTTTGGCCTTGGGTTCTTGGGACACTGCTGGTGATCCCTCAGGTTTATTGGAGCCTGTGGAGAAAGCGGAGCGTCAGGAGTCTGTGCAGAGGCCTGGTGTTTGTGCTCAGACTGAGGGAATACTCCAGAGGGTCTCTCTCACCTCCCAACCGGTTCCTCTCACTGGAGCCGCCCTGAGAGCTGGGTGTGCTGGAGCTGGAGGAGCTGCCACTGCTGGTCCTCTGGAGAGAGGGCTCCACGGGGATACGCAGGTCTGGGTTACTGCGGAAACACGATCATACAAGGAAGATGCAGAGGTTTTATTTCAGCCATAGCAGTTTTATTCACTCACCATTGACAGCTGAAAGATTGATAAATCTTCCCATTTTAATTGAGTAAATTACACATGATATCAAAACTAACCAAATTGATTTTGTTAGCTTACATTGCTAGTTTTGTGGTGAACAATTCATCTGTGCATGTCATTAAGAATAAAAAAAAAAGTTTACAATTAAAATCTTTAAATAAAATCTGACAATGCGCTTCCTGTTTGTTTTCAGTTAAACTCTCAGATCACGTCGGTCTGCGGTATTTGGGCGTGGCTAACATACTTAACTACACCCCTCCAACTGTTAGTTTTGACAGGTCTCTGACAACAAACAGAAATAGTATGTAGGAGGCATCTGTTAGGTTGTAATAACACTTCTAAAACTTTCCCTGATCTTTCTGAATGAAATGCCTACTTTATAATATCCAATCAGCTCACAGTAGAAAAAACAAGCCACGCCCACTGTTTTCTCATTTGATATTCTGTTCTCTAGAAACTACATCACAATACAAAACAACAGTCACAGCTTCCAGTTCATGCAGACTTGTCAAATGTAATGATTAAAGCAGATTTTAAAAATATTTATTACATGGCTGTCTGGAATACTCGATTCTGATTGGTCAGTCGTGACATACCAAGGCACCTGAGATGCTTAACTGCTAATTAGCGCAGGCTCATCCTGGAACTTTGAATCATATTTACCCTCAGTGAATACGTTTAAAGCCATATACTTACATCCACATTCATATGCATCTACTCCGCTTTGCAGGGTTTATTCTCTGATAACAACCTCCTGGATGCACTTCATTCCCAAAATATGTGATCTTGGACCACAAAACCAGCCATAAGGGTTATAGAAGTGATAAAAAGTGTTGGGCCAACATACTATTTGAATATCTGATCAAAATCTTGAGCAAACAGCCTTTACAGTTGTCCAAAATAAGTTCTAAGCAATGCATTATCACACAAAAATAAAGTTTTTATATAATTACAGTGGAAAATTTACAAAATGTCCAATAATAAAGATAATCTTTATGTAATATTCAGAGTATTTGTCATAAGTAAAATCAATAATTTTAACCCATGCAATGTATTTTTAGCTATTGCAAAAACAAAAAACTTGTGCACCCAAACGCATCTTTGCTTCTAAACTTGCAAGACGTGGTGCTAAGGAATCTATTTTAAAAAGCACAGCATAGCACGATATCCTGATTGGTCCACTGCTTTTGAAACTGACATTGATGGGCTGTGCTGCATGTGAAAGTTAAAGATTTTTCAACTTGATACAGTATTAGTCAAATGTCTGTCAAGTGCATGTTTGCATAAAAAAAACAATAGAAAAGTAGTGAATTGTGAAGAAAAACGCATTATGTGTGAACGATCCCCTTGTGGTCCAGGATAACATATATACAGTTGAAGTCAGAATTATTAGCCCACCTGAATTATTAGGTCTTGTTTATTTTTTCCCTAATTTCTGTTTAATGGAGAGATTTTTTTCAATACATTTCTAAACATAATAGTTTTAATAACTCATCTCTAATAACTGATTTATTTCATATTTACCATGATGACAGTAAATAATATTTTACAAGCTATTTTTCAAGACACTTCTATACAGCTTCAAGTGACATTTAAAGGCTTAACTAGGTTAACTAGGCAGGTTTGGGTAATTAGGCAAGTTATTGTATTATGATGGTTTGTTCTGTACACTATCGAGAAAATATAGAGCTTAAAGGGGTTAATAATTTTGAGCTTAAAAAAAGAAAAAAACTGCTTTTATTCTAGGCAAAAAATAAATAAAAATATTATAAGACATACTGTTAAACATCATTTGGGAAATATTTAAAAAAAGAAAACAAAAAAATTCAAAGGGGGGCTAATAATTCTGACTTCAACTGTAAATTTTTGTAATTGAGGGATTATAGTTTAAAAATAGAACAAGATTTTGTTGCCATATCCCCCAGCCTCAGTTAATGGAATGAAAGTAAAAATAAGAAAATAAAATACACATTGCTCTATTTTAAAACGAAGACAGAAGTTTAAAATTGAAAGAAGTATAATATACCTGGCTCGAATCAGATGTGCTCCGGTTCTTGGACCCAAACCGCCTGGTCCATTCCCAGGAGAATTTTTCCTCACCAGTGCAGGGGATATGGAAGTGGTCCTTTGGGGCACCTGAAGCATGTTAACAGATGTTAAAAAGTTACATTACCAAGACACACTATAAAAAAACACATTCTTTCCACTATCCTTTTGGCTTTTACCCCTATATTAAAACTTTCTAATTAAAACATGTAAGCCATGCAAAAAATTTGCTATCATAGTGTTACAACATGAATGCTTAATATTCTAAATGCTAAATACATTTTTTTTTTAATTTAAGATAGTTCAAACATTCAAGTTAGAAAGGATGGTGGAAAGTCATATAATCAAGCTTTCTACCCTTATGAATATTAATTATGATTTTATGACAGCAACTATGTAATAATTATGTTTTAAGGCAGGCTGATTGCCTTGTATAACCACAATTTTACCACAAATACCATGGTTAAACTATAGTTAGAGTAGAAACCAGTTCAAAAGTTGAAAACTACTGCTTTATAATAATACTTTTTTGAAAGGTCCCATGAAATTAAATTAAATTTTTTAGATGTTAGTATCAGTATTGTTCATTTTAGGATATCTATAATAAGCTAGTGCGCACCAAAACAGTGACAAAATTCACATTTAGAAGATATAAATCTGATATAAACACGTAAAACATGCAGTTTGTCACTTCCGCCTAAATTGATCACGTCACATCATACAGTTTCTCAGAAAATCCTGACCAATCAAAAGCTCTGTAGTATCTGACATACCCCACCCCCTTCAAGATGCTTCTCATTTGATGCGCTTGAGCTCAACCACTCTCACTGGCAGAGCTGAGGATAAACTAAACGCTATTGGCTGTTTTTTTTAAAGAGGAGGGGCTACACTATGTCCCGCCCTCTCTTCATATTTCGGTTGAGATTATGTCTCGAATAATTAAATAACATCAAATAAAAACCCCCATTCCAAAGCTCTTCACGGGACATTTTAAAAAGATAACTACAACACATTTTGCTCTCGATTCTGACCTTTGGAGGCACGTCCTCCTCCTGCCTCAGCCAGGAGCCGCGATCGTCTCGGCTGGTAATGCGAGGCGGTGGAGCCGGGGTCTCTGATGTGGGGTCAGAGTTCTGCCGAGGCATCGGGGGTCTGTGAGGCGACAGACCCTCCTGGAAAGCAGAGACGCCCTGAGACGACTGATCATGCAGAGACTGGGATCCTGTCATGGAGGAGCCATGGGACTTCACTGAAACTAGATGTGCCATCTGAAAGAAGGACTCTGGAGTCAGTGTTTTCACAACACACCTAAACTCTGTCAACTACTACTGAACTCCATGTGTAATGCTGCATTCCACATAACTCAAAATAACGATTGTCCTACTTCATAATTAGAAATAATTTCTAGACACTTTAAGTTGGAGGTCTGACCTTTGAACCTGTGAAAAATCAAACAGCCCTGACTCAGCTAGACACCTCATTTGACGACACTCAAGCGGTACTTCTGGTTTCAGTGAGATCAGTGCAGAGAAAGGTACAAATAGTTTTTTTTCAACACGAAATGAGTGGAATATCTATTAATAAAGACTCTTTCTGATGTGATATTAGCTTTGTAGCTTTTTGTCAGCAATTCTCTTCACTTTGTTTTTGTCATAATTGCCACAATAATACAAAATCTGATTAAACATTCGTACCTCATGTATGGAATACAGTCTGCTTCCTTTGAGTTAAATAGTAAACAACTTAGGGCCCTATCATACACCCGGCGCAGTGTGGCGCAAGACGCGGCGCGATAGTCTTTTGGTAGTTTCAGCTTGGCGCAAGAGTGGTTTTGAGGCGTTGCACTACGCTGTTTAAATAGCAAATGCATTAGCGCTCATTTGTGCGCCTATAGGCGTTCTGGTCTAAAAAGGGAGACGTTCTGAGGCGGACCGCTGGTGCGTTGCTATTTTGAGAATCTATAATAGATTTTTCATTAGACCAAAACTAACCCGGTCTAAACTCCGGCACAGAGTTGCGGCTCGCTTACGCACTGCTTAATACGCACAAGAGAGCAATAGGCAAATATCTTTACATATGAAAATATTTAAATATTAAGGATATATATAGGATATAATAAGAATAGATATAGGATATAAATATAAAGGATTAAAATATTACAAAACATATTATTTTCTAGCCTACATAAATATGAAAAACCACTGCTTTTATGTCTTCTTCATCTCGGGAGGCTTTTTCAGTTCATTCATAACAATTTGCTTTTGTATAATGTTATTATTATTAGCAGTATTATTTAATATATCCATATTTATATTTGTTTTACTAAAAACAAGCTTAGATTTGCCCACCTGTCAGGTTTTAGACCATAAGGGGCACAGCATGTGTTTTAGGACATAACTCAGATTTTTGAGCACATTTTGTTATTATTGTTCATTTATTCGTTTGCTGGAAATTAGAACTGAATTTAAAAATAGTTTTGAAACAAATATTTGCGCTTAACAAACTAAATAATTTATTTATAGACTAATTGATGTCTGTGCGTAAAGGTTTCCCTATCCAAGAGCGAATGTGAAAGTAGTTCCATTATCTCTTATTCTCACGCAGTAGATGCTCTGTTTAACAGTTTTCTGTTAAAAAACTGTTAAATGTTAACTGTTTGCTTGTGAAATGCTCATTTTTTCCACTTAGACTTACTTTGCGTCCTGTAAATAGCGAATGCGCTCTTGGCGCGACGCAGCTGACTCTTAAAGGGAATGGGAGATGAGACTCTGATTGGTTTATTCTCAAAACACACCTATAACTCATTAAGAAAAAAAACTCAACCCTTTTAGACCATGCGCCTTGGCGCAAAGCAGGGTTTCCTGCCCTTAAATGAGCAAAAACGCGTTCTGACACGCCCTGAAAGCGTTTGCTCCCTGCGTTTTGTGCTCTGCGCATGGACCGTCAAAATAGAGCCCTTAATGTGACTTCATAGCAAACAACATGAAAGTGGTTTGGAGTTTGCTTAAAGAGTTTTAAAACAGCTTACGAAACGTCAAAAAACATTCATGTAGAATTATCTGTGATCTGCTATTTTACGTAATCAGTGAGCGTGGCTCTGGGCTCCACCTTCTTTGAGCTCACACCAAAATCGTGCACTATAAGTAGGTACTACATCCGAATCTGAACCTACTTCAAGACCTTAAGAATGCTAGAACTATGTTAACTATGTATAACTAAGTTCATTATAGAATAAATAGAAGTATGAATGAAATTGGGACATACCTCATCTGCCATTTTGTCACTGACATATGACTAGCCCCACATGAAATCTGCACCCGCAGAAATCCGCAAATTTTATTTTTTAATGAAATATTATTATAGAAAATATATTCTGCCAGCTTGTTGATCACTGTTTTATCAAGAAATTGATACAATAAACCATTGTTTAAGGAAAGAGAGTTGAACGTTAAATGTAGACGCGGATTTTATAGTATATTATTAATTTACTTGTATAAATGTGTGTAAATTTATATTTATTCAGTTTTTTAATTAATTTCAGTAATATTACGGACTAATATAAAAGTGTTCATATGATTTATTTACAACACAGTTTGTAAAGTCATATTTTTTGTCTTTCAGCAGATACATTATATGACAGACTTGCTTTGTTTGCCAAATAAGTGGATCTAATAAAATTTGCATTGTAAACATTAAATAAAAGTTAAAAGGGTATTCTTTTTTATTTCATATATTAAGTTTTTAGTTATGAAACTCCCAAAATAATTCCACATAAATCTGCAGATTTTTTACAAATTGTTGGCAGACTCTGTCTGGCCCTACATATGACCTACCCGTGTCTGTTGTGTCAATTTACTCCCATTCATAAATCAACAGTTGTGACTTAATGGGATTTTAAAGAGCCTAGCTAATGTGTGCTTCAGAAGTAATAAGTTATCCATGTACTTCTTACGTCCTGTTTTTCAAATACTACAGATTCAGATGCACTACTCGGGTTAAGTACTATTTTTCACATACTATATAGCAGGAAAGTCTGTGATTTTGGATGTTGGTTTATGTCCTCAGCTTAGACACTGCAAAAAATGTTTTTTTCTTTACATTTATTGTCTCTTTTATAGTCCAAACACTCAGTCTTAAATCTCGTAGCATTTTGTAGACCAGCAAAAAATACAATCTTGTTTTAAGAAATAACATCCCTACAATACACCAAGAGATTTCATTACAAATGATCCTGGAAACTATGAAGAGGTGGTAGTGAAGGAGGATGTTTACCTTGTAACTATATTACAAGTGTGGCAGCCAAGAAGAGTATAACCAGGTACTGGTATAAGCATGATACCCCTTTATTGTGATTGGATACAAATTGTGACAGAAATAAACAACATGGAAGAACTGACATTTATTTTGAGACTTAAAATAGACTTCTTTTTAAAACATTGGAAGAAATAAATTGAATACTGCATTGTTAACAACTGTTGAATGCATTGAATCTATAACAATGTAAACCTTCCTCCAATGTTGTGTTTTTATTTATAATTTTTGTTTATTATTTCATGTTGAATATTAGAACATTTTATATCTTTGAAAGAAAAATGTTCTGTTGTAAAATGTAAAAAAAGTTCATAATAAAAATAACCTAATAAAATAAACACTTTATTTTCAAAAGGAAAACCAAATAATTTGACTTACCCCTTGGCAGATTATTTTGCTTGTTTTAAGGAAAAACCTGCTTAATTTTGACAGATTATTTTTGAAAACAAGACAATTTTTTTGCTGGTCTAAAAATGCTTCTTGATGTTAAATATTTGGACTAGAAACAGGAAAAAAAATCTAAGCATGAAAACAATTTTTGCAGTGAACTATTAAGACACTGGGTCTTTAGAGAGAGATCTGAATGTACCTGAGGCTCCACGGAGCGATGCATTGGAGGCGTTCGGGCCTGCTGTATTCCTCCACTGCTGAAGGACTCTGAACGGGGAGGGAGGGAGGGGTCTGAAATACGGTTGGCCACTTTGTGCTGGAGAGCTGGAGAGCTCTGGCGATTCAGCTTGGATCGTTCCTCAACCTGACAGACAGAGAGGATGTTAGTGTCCACACTGCTCTTCACAAGCAGTCTGTTTCCTCTTTGCTCGAGTCAGAATGGACTGCAGAACTGCAAAGTGGCTCATGTGTAACACTTCAGGATCTACACAAAATTAAAATGTTTTATTTTTGCTTGTTTTAAATGCTTTTAATTTCAAGCAATTAAATCCAGATGAACAAATGTTATACTCAACATATATTTACTCATTCATTTTCCTTCGGTTTAATCCGTGGTTTATCTGGGGTCACCACAGAGGAATGAACTGGCAACTTTTCTGGGATATGTTTTATGCAGTGGATGTGCTTCCAGTCGCAATCTCAACAAATATATATAATAATATAAATATAATACTTAACAAATGTCTATGCTATAAATATTTTTCAAAATATCAGGTTGTTTTATTGAAAGACGTCTCTTAGCTCATAAAGAATGCATTTACTTGATCTAAATGACTGTTATTGTAATATAGTATTATATTAGATATATATATATATATATATATATATATATATATATATATATATATATATATATATATATATATATATATATATATATATATATATATGAACAATAAACACCAACAAAAGTTTTAATATCTAAATCTAAAGGTTTACTTTTGATCAAAATTATACCATATTGCATATCTCGTTACATTTAGAATAATAAGCAACAGGGAGTTGGTCTTTCTAAACTTTGTGAACCAAAAGATCTTGGGGGTCTCTCCTTACCCAATCTCCAGCTTTATTATTTGGCTGCTTAACTCAAAATAGGCATAGGCAGGATAGGCAGCACGCTCTATGGATTGACATTGAATCTTTAGTTTGTCATCCAAAAAGATTAGATTTCCTGTGGGTTATTAATAATATAATTCATATAAACTCTCTTACTGACAATGTGATTGTCTATAATACATTACTAGTTTGGAATGATGTAAAAAACATTTGCATATCCTCCAAACTATATCCAACCATCCATTCCCCCTTTGCCTTTGAACCCAGACTTCCCAACTCAGATTAGGAGCATCGGATTGAGGGACTGGAGCTCTAAAGGTTTGTCTGACTTTTCAGGAATGTTTACATCTGAAATTGTGAAATCATTTGAACAAATTAGAACAGAGTTTGATTTTCCCTTCGAAGACTTTTTTTTAAATATCTTCAAATTCTGCATTTTATAGAGTCCCTATTAAAGCAAAGCCAATTCCATTTTAAATTAACGATACTAGAAAAAACTATGCTGTCAGTTCTTTTAAATGGCTTATTTCTAAATTATATGCCTTATTAGTTTACTCTGAATCTTCAGTATTAAAGCCCTATGAGAATGGGGCCTAGGAGTTCTGTTTAATCCTGAAGATTGGTCCAAAATCTTTGTTGGTACTTTTCCAAAATGTTCATCAATTTCCATCCATAAACAAAATTTGACATTTTTCCCACAGAAATTCCATCCTTGGTCTTAAGTGCTTGTCAGAGCACATTTTTTCATGTATTTTGGTCCTCTGTTCACATTCAACCATTTTGGGAAGGGGTTCATTCTGCAATCAAGGAGATAATTGGAAAACGTTTTATTTTCTTTCCCTCACTTTTTTGGTTGAATGATATTCCTGAAGACCTTTTTGACTCAAACCTCTGTTTACAACTCTTACATTTCTGGCTAAGAAATGTATATTACTAAAATGGTCTACTCCTCAAATTTTAACCATTTCCATGTGGATTTCTCAGTTGTCAGTCTTTCTTCCATTGGAAAAATTAACTTCTGACCTCAACCACAAGCAGGACAAATTCAGGAGACTTTCCCTTTTCAGGAACCTCTCCAATCATTTCTACATAAACTCTGAAATCGTTTATTTAAAAAGCGTTCTGGCTTCTTTGGTTTTATTTTGATTATTATTATTATTATGATTTAAAACTTAGATTTGTAATTTTTTAATTAAATTGCAGCCCTTGGCAATGGTTTGTTTGTTTGTCTGATTGTCTTTGTTTTTTGTGCTATTTAAAAATACCTTAATAAAAAATAATTCTGCCATTTTTGTTTTATATTTAAAAACACTTTCTACATTAATATATAAATCTATATTTTTTTCTCCACTATTTAGGGTCTGAAACCATTAAATATATTCTATAATATAATATGTAAAAATGTTATGAACAAGATTTTTATTTGAAATAAAAAAAAAATCCCCACCAAATTTGCACAAAATGAACCGAATACATTATTATCAACACAAATAATATTATACAATTATGCAAGATTAAATGCTAATTAACACTGAATTATTGAATTTAGTATTAAAATCATAAAGACCAATTACATCATGTGACTTTAATGCATTTGTATAAATTATATTGACAAATGAGTTTACCTTTTCATAACAGAAAAAGCTAATAACATCCTTCTGTCAATCTTATTCATCTTTAACATTGACATAATCATCCGACTTGGAGTTTTTCGATCTGTAATGAAATGAGTGTGTCCCAATTTAAAGAGACGGCCTCATTACCAGACATTTCAGATATTTTTAGAGCTGCTCCCTCAGCTTGACTGAAGACCATCTTTTATTCAGTTCTGCGAGCCCAATCAAAGTCACTCGATAAGCAAAGACGAAACATATAAAGCAAAAGACGAAAGATGAAACATCATCAGGTTAGAGACAGAAAGGAAATGTTTAGTCCATCGTGTCCAGTACGGTAAAGAAGACGCTGAGAAGAAGCTGGATGTTTCTGAATTGTCAAATCCAAACAAGCTTCGGAATTATCATGCACCATTCACAAGCATTTTGAGATATGACAGGAATCACTTATGAACCATCTAAAAGTCAAGTTAACGTTTGAGACAGAAAAACCCAAGTTAGTGAGAAACTGTTTCATTGCTTCTGTGAGAATGAGGGGAGTTTTGGATCTGAAATGACACACAAACTTCAGCACATAATCCGTGTCTACATTTAACGTTCAACTCTCTCTTTAAACTATGGTTTATTGTATCAATTTCTTGATAAAACAGTGGTCAACAAGCTGGCAGGTTATATTTTCTATAATAATATTTCATTAATGATGATAATAATGACAGCAGTACATTAGATGGAAGAAGGTCCTCTAAATGTGGCTCAGTGGATTGAGAGACAAACCGGTCTATGTAAGGGAAAAAATGACTGCATGTCTACAAATGAAGACGGATATTGTTCTGAAGAGGTGGAAAAGTACTGCAACATATTTAGACATAGAGGTTAATTAACCGATCATCAATGTAATCTGAGGTAACTACAATGTAACTTGTACAAATGTGTCCCCTTAAAAGTATTTATAATGGCAGTACTTTCCTTATTTTGTGTTATTTTTCTTGTTTTATTTTTAAGTTGTGTATAATTATTATATATTTTTATTTATTCCCTCATCTTCAAGGGATTAAATTGTTGGGCAAGGAGTTGTTTAGAAAAATAAAAATATTGAAAATTAATAAATAATGTTTAATCATCTATTTTTTACTAATGAAATTAAAAAGCCTCTACTTCAATGAAAGGTAGATTTGCTGATAGCCATGCTATATTATGCAAATAACAGCAATTGTCCAGCCTCTTAACTCTTCACTCTTGTGTATTACTCTGCCCACATACAGCTACAAACAGAGGACACTCTACAGTTTGACAAATATTGCTGCTGTTGGACAACATAATGTACTTTTGATTTTTAGTCACAAATGTAGTTGCTTAGATTGCAAATATGCAGTTTATTTATAAGGATAGTGCCTATTTTAAATATTTATAATTTCAGAGCATCAGATTCAGTGCATCGGCCGCCATGAGCCTGTCAAAAAAAAAAATCACCTGTTTTGTCATCACTTTAGACATTATGCTAGAAAATCATTCAAATACTAGCTCTAAAATGACGTTGGTGAATGAGTAACACTTTCTGCTGTTCTAAACGTCAGCTGCAGAGGTGAATGAGTGGTGGAAGAAAGTAGTTCCTCATACAAAAGGGTTTTTGAGACTCTGCGTGTTTGATTTTCTGTTCTATATACATGATTATCACGTCAAACTGATGTATAAACGCAATATCACACGAGTAGCAGTGCTATATGGCTGTATATCAGTTCTGATGGGAAACTAAGGCACTCGGCCTGCGACCTCGAGTAAACACGCCTCGCCCCAGTGCCAATATAAAGCCATATCGCACTGCTAGTCGTGTGATATTGCTCAGGTATATAAAGAAATATTTTAAATAACTTTATACTTATTTGTGTTGTGTGATTTGTCATTTTAATTAGTGCTAATTGTGTTAATCTGCAAAACTGCTATATAAATAAGCTACTATATAGCACCACCAAAGCCACTAGTAGTTGACAAAAATGTTACTGTCCAAGCTCTTGTCTAAGATTCACAGAAATTATTAAAATGATTTGTTCAAAAATATGGCTTCAATATGTTTTTATGAATCGATTGTTGAACCATTGACTACAAGGATTCATTCAGGAACAAACTGTCTAGTAAAACAAGTTGAGAACCACTGATTTAAGGCTACACATGGTCAAACAGATCCAAACCTCCCTTTCAAACATATCCAAATCACAATCCCGATTCCTCAGTTTATCAGCCTTCTGTAAGAAGAAAAGGAGTGGCGATAGAGGAGATCAAACAGAAGATTAAGGAAAATTAGAACAAGACGACAGCAAGAGTTAAAGCTGTCCGATGAAAATCCACCCGACTAACTGGAAACGTTCACCCAGAAAACAAGAGGAAAACAAACAAGGCATTCCAGAAAGGATCATCCAAATGCCCCAGTAGGATGTTTTCCCCATTGATTCTTTATCAGTAGCTACACCATGACCAGATCGGGAAGCGTCTATATCATGACAAACAGAAGGATTCATGCTAGCAGAGGCAGACCTTTGAGACGTATAAGTCTCTTTCAATTTCAGCCCCTTTGCTGGAGCGATTGTGGCCCCGGGACTCTTGCTCAAGGTGCTGCTGGACCATCCTGGCCAGCTGGGATGGATCTGGTTCACAAGACACTCGGATTCTAGGAACGTTTGGCCCACTGACTATCCTGAGCTGGGGCTCGGCCAGATCCATCTCTCTGGAATGGGAGGATGCTGGGTAGGAAGGGGGTCTCGTGGGTTGATTAGAGGGGTTCTGGTCATGAGCAAGGAATTGGCCGACTCGTTTGTCTCCTGGACTGTTAAACGAATGGTGCTTCTTAGGAGGGATTCGAGGGGAGTTACTCTGAGCTCTCTCCATCACCTGTGTTCACATAAGCACAATAAAAGCGTTCAGATTGTGAGGCACAAAAACAAAGACGCAAAAAGGGCCGCTTTGGAGAGCGAGAACCAAAAAGCATCCTTTGGATTCTGAAACAAACGGGAAGTTATTCACAGAAAAAGTGAGATCAATTATATGTGCAAAGCCAAAAATTAAATTATTAGCAGGAGCAAATGTGAAAACTGACATAATGTCTGCAATAAAAACACTAGGGCTGAGTATGGATACAGATTCCTGATTCAATTTGACATATCGCTAAATGTGGCTGTGTCAGTTTTGACTTAGATTTGCTAAAAAATAATCAGCATGAACCAAATCAGTCTTTTTTAATCTTTTTTATTTATTTTTTTATTTATCAGGCCACATTAATGCAGTGTATCTTTTTAATCATTACCAACACAAGAAAAAGCCTTGTGAACTGAAATTTAACTACGTGCTAAATTATATCTGATTCTTTTGGGTACTGTTTATTTCAGTGATTCATTTGGTTGATGGATCACCAACACCAAAGTGAGATGTATGCAAGTTGTATGTATGAATAAGTCAATTATTATTTGTAAATAAAACCCCATTAACCACGTGTATATCATTAAATCACCAAAAAATGACCTACATGAACTAGAAACAAAACAAAACCTCAAAAAATATGAAGTACCAAAAAAATCATTAAATTCACTTACTGTAGTTATATTTCATTGTTCAGATTTGATTTGCTAAAAATAATCAGTTTACAGAGTCAATTGCTTGATGGATCAGCAAGTTGTATAAATCAAATCATAAGAGTCATTTATATTTTGTAAACAAGACCACATTAACAACATGTCAATTATTAAATCACTACAAACTGATCTACATGAACTAGAAACAAAGCCAAACCCCCCAAAAAATATTGAGGGCAAAGAAATTAATGACTTCCATTCACTTGGCTATATTTCAGTGTTCAGTTTTGATTTGCTAAAATGAATCATTTCAAAGTTTTATTTGCTTGATGGATCAGCAACACATGACAAACAGAACAAGTGTATAAACGAGTGTATGAATCAACTCGCGAGTCAATTATTGTTTGTAAATAAGACCACATTAACCACATGTCATAATCAAAACACATTAATACAGTGTGTTTTTGAATCACTAAACAAAACCAGCTCAAAAGAGTCATTTGTTTTGTGAACTGACCAACCCAACCACTCTCTGGGGTTTTGACTCCCTGAAACGACCCAAATCATAAGTGTCCTTTAGTTCATGCAGCGTTTTTGAGTCACCAAATAAAACAAACTCCTTTTTTTTCATGAACCGACCTACACTCACACAACATACGCTTTCTAATGAACTAAAAACATCTGAATCATTCATTTGTTAATGGATTGGCCATTGCTTACAACTCAAAAGTAATAACTGCCAATATTGTATCTGAAATATAACTGCAAATTCAGGAAATCTATATTTTTACCCAACCCTAGGTAGTACCATTCAAGTCAAGACCCTTAACCAGATCTCTCTGTACCTCTTTGGCCCAGGCCGGCTTATCACTTGGGTTGACCGAGTCTTTGTAGTGATACAGTTGTTTTTTGTCCGCAGGTCGTGGCTCCTGCTGCTGTTGTTGCAGTGAGACCAGGTAAGCCCTCTCCTGCTGGAGCTGCCGCTGCAACCGCTCGGCCTGACGCTGCTCCTCCAGCTGCTTGCGTTTATATTCCTATAAACGACAGAAGAGCAGGGTTTCACAGACATCGGGAGCAGAAAGCCACCTAAACACTACCCCATGCTAACAGCTTTGGGCTTTTGAGCGCCTAAAAATAACTGGGGGCTATCAGAAGTTGGAAAGATCTTCAAACTCGATGGCTCTACACACTAATCCCATCGATGGCCGGAGTGATAGCCGGAGTGATAACAAAAAGAGCTCCCAAACACCTCAGATCAATTCACACAATCCATACTCTCTGTAAGGACTGACATAAGATGAAAAGAAAGAAAGTGGAAGAACTTTAAGGCTTGGGTGACCAGACGTCCCGTTTTTTGAAGCATATCTTCTGTTGAGTCTTGAAGTAATCATGTTTAATTCACTTTTCTAAAAATTCTTAATTCGTTAATAAAGCCAAATTAATGGTAGCCAATGACGTCCCAGTATATTTTGAAGAACAAAAGTACCATCCATTCATATTTCCATATCTATCAATTTGCGGTTGAAGGTGTGATTTGCACCATCAGGTTGTACAGAGTAGAACTGCACAATATTGGAAAAATCTGACATTGTGATACTAAGTTTCTCTGCTATCTATATTGTCGGTAACACTTTACTATAATGGTCCATTAGCTAATGCATTTAATAACATTAACTAATTATGAATAATAAAGCATTTAATAATCACAGTTTAACATCAACTAAAGCATTATTAAAATCAAAACGTGTGCTTGTTAACATTAGTTAATGCACCACGAGTTAATATGAACTAACATGAACTAATGTTATTTAACTTAAATAACATGAACTAATGTAATCAATTTTAATAAATAGCATTATAGACATTACTAATAGTTTGTTCATGTTAGTTAACTAATATTAACTAATGGACCATTATTTTAAAGAGTTACCATATTGTAGAGAAGTGAATCATCACTGCTTATTCTGAGATAGGACTATTGTGGTTGTTGCTAGAAGGGATAAAGCTACAGCATAAAATTTATGAGAATTATTTATATTATTTATTTAAATTACACATTAATTGTATTAATTTTACGTCTAACCCTACCTTAACCCTAAACCCAACAATCAAAGTAATGTAAAAACAGAAATAATACAGAGTATTATTCAGTTCATTTATTACATTATTAACTCAAGTTGAATACCCCCATCCCAACCTTAAATCTACCCCTCACAGAAATGTAAAAATATTATGTTTGCTGTACAGTTTCACCAAAATAATTCTGTATTGATGCAGGTATGGATGGCTGTATCCCATCTAGTTATGATAAACTATTGAAACATATAATATGAAGAAGAGTGTTTAGCTGAGTACATCTTCTAAGCTTTTATTACAACCAATATACAGTTGAAGTCAGAATTATTAGCCCCCCTGTATTTTTTCGCCCCCAATTTCTGTTTGATGTAAAAAAAAAAAAAATTCTCAACACATACAGTTGAAACCAGAAGTTTACATACTCTACACTGTAAAAAAAAAAAAAAAAAAGGCACATAACCATAAAAAAGTCAGCTGTTAATGTGACTAAACTTTCTCTTTTAGGTAAGTTAAGATTATATATATACATTTTTTTTCTGTAATGCTTAATAGCAGAATAATGAGATATATGTTTTGAGAAATTTCTTGAGAAACTTTTCTTGAAAGTCAAATTTACATACAATAAGATTATTATGCCTCTGAAAAAGCTCAGATGATGGTGTCAAAGTTTTGGAAGTTTCTGATTGGCTAATTGACAACATTTGAGTTATTTGGAGGGACAACTGTACAATAGTATTTAAGGAAAACCTCAAACACACTGCTTCATTGTGTGACAACATGGAGAAATCAATTAGCCAGAATCAAGAAAAAGCCAGATTAAATTTTGCTAAATTACACTGGGAAAAATAATATTTTTTGAGACATGTCCTGTGGTCTGATGGAACTAAAATTGAACTGTTTAGCCATAATGACCAGTGTAACATTTGGAGGATGAAGGGGTAAGCTTACAAGCCTAGGAACACCATCCCAACTGTGAAGTATGGGGGCGGCAGCATCATGTTGTTGGGCTGTTTTGCTGCAAGAGGGACTGGTCCACTTCACAGCATAGATGGCGTCATGAAGAAAGAACATTATGTAGAAATACTGAACAACATCTCAAGACATCAGCCAGGAAACTAAAACTTGGCCACAAATGGGTCTTCCAAACAGACCATGACCCTAAGCAAACTAAAATGTGCTTTAAGGACAACAGAGTGAATGTTTTGGAGTGGCCATCACAAAGCCCTGATCTCAATCCTATAGAAAATTTAAAAGCTTGTGCAAGCAAGACAGCAAAAATCAGTTGCACCAATACTGTCAGGACGAATAGGCCAAAATTCCTGCAAACAATTGAGAAGCTTGTGGAAGGACACCCAAAACATATGACAAAAGTTATACAGTTAAAAAAAAAAAAAAAAAACAAGGAAATTTATTTAAACGTTTGACTGTCTAGAAATTAATAAAAAAATTCCCTAAAAAATATTTCTCTCATTATTCTGGCATTTATCAAATGTAAATCATTTTGGTAATCCAATTACCATTTTGGTAATTTACTATGATCAGACATTTTTAAAAAATGGTTATGTTCCTTTTCTTAGAGTGAATGTAATCTACTGATTTCAACTGTAACAGTTTTGATAACTAATTTCGAATAACGGAGTTCTTTTATCTTTGCCATGATGCCAGTGCATAATATTTTACTAGATATTATTTAAAATACTTAGCTTAAAGTGACATTTAAATGCTAAACTAGGTTAATTAGGCAAGTTAGAGTAAATAGGCAAGTCGTTGTATAACAGTTTGTTCTGTAGACAATCAAAAAAAGAAAATTGCTTTAAAAATGTTTTTTTTATTTAATTTAAAAAAACTTATATTTCAGCTAAAATAAAATAAATACACTTTAAAAGAAAAGAAGAAACAATATTATCGGAACTAATTTGAAAAATTGCTTGCTCTTTTAAACATCATTTGGGAACTATTTAAAAAAGAAAAATAATTTACAGGAGGGTGAATAATTTTGACGTCAACTGTCTGTATGTGTACATGCATCCTCACTGTGCGTCTCATTTTCCACTCTGAGAAATCTGGTCACCCTGTTATAAAGGTGAGAGTTGAGATGTTAGTTTACCAGCAGAAGAGCTTGTTCTTGCAGAAGCTGCTGTTGAAGAATCTCCAGCTGCCTTTGTTCTTCTTCTAACTGGCGACGGATATACTCCTAACCCCATAGCAGAACCACAGTGAGAAAGAGAGAGGTGAAAAAGAGGTGACAGAGAGCTCCAAGAGTTTATGAGAGAATGAAAGATTAATCAAGAAAAAATCAGAAGGTAGGAAACCCTAATAATAACCTAATGCCCTTCGCAGCTCTCCTGTGGCCTTATGGCAGACTCACTACACAGAGGTCATTGGTTCAGAGGCTTGGGAGTTACTTTAGGACCCTGATCCTAATTTTCTAGAGCAGAGCAATTAACCCCGGACTGCTGCAGGGGAACATTGCCTCCAGGAAAAAGTGTTAGATGCTGATTTGGATTAAAACCACTTCTGTTACAGAGTGATAGGTGAAGCACAGATATCAGTTTGATCACAAAAGGTTTTATCGTCTTCCAGACAATGGGCTGCATAATGCATGGAGATGCATGGGATGTCAATAGGGATTTTCTATCTTCACGCATTGAAGATTAGGATTCATTTAAGTTGAACATGTCTTTTTCGTGTCTATGTTTAAAGAGTTAAGAGGTTAATAATTTCATTGTACTACAAAGTCAACACAGTCGAGATCCTTTGTATTAGGATGTTTCTAAAATAATATAAAATAAAAACAGTTTGTAATCTATTATTTAAGATTTTTTGACAGGGGAATATAATAAAATAAAACAAACCAAAACACACCAAAACAAACAAAAAAACAAGACAAAACAAAATAAAAACAGTTTATAATTCATTATTTAGGATCATTTGACAGATGAATAAAATAAAATAAAAACAGTTTGTAATCTATTATTTAAGATTTTTTGACAGAGGAATAAAATAAAACAAACCCAAACACACCAAAAAAATAAATAAATAAATAAATAAATAAATAAAATAATATATATATATATATATATATATATATATATATATATATATATATATATATATATATATATATATAAAACAATAATAAATAAATTTAAACAAACCAAAACAAATAAAAAAACAACAATAAAAAATAAAACAATAATTAATAAAATAAAACTAAATAAAATAAAACTAAATAAAATAAAACTAAATAAAATAAAATAAAATAAAATAAAATAAAATAAAATAAAATAAAAAGCAAAGCAAAGCAAAGCAAAGCAAAGCAAAGCTAAGCAAAGCAAAGCAAAGCAAAGCAAATCAAAGCAAAGCAAATTTGTAATCCATTATTTAGGATCTTTTGACCGGGTAATAAATCGAAACAAAACTAAACAAACAAACAAAAAAACTTATTCTGAGAAAAATGCAAAAAAAAAAAAAAATGCAGATGGGGATCCATTATTGTAGAATGCTGCAAAAGGAAAATACGTATAAAATAAAATAAAAATATAATAAAATAAACCTAATTATTCTGGAATAATAAAAATAAAACCAGCTACATTAAATAGTAATCAATTTTCACATTGCCTTTTACACTGTATTTTTTATCAAATAAATGTAGCCTTGGTTAGAATAAGAAAATCCTTACTTTAACAAACTAATAATATTGTTATTATTATATTAATACATTTTCTGTGTACTGCAGGACATTTTTAAAAAGCACCATTTGAATTTATTACTTTAAAACGTTTCAGAGGGGGAAAGTCATAAAATAAAATAGAAATACAATAAAATAAACCTACTTATTCTGAAATAATATAATAGAAAGCAGTTTATTTAAATAGTAAAAACATTTCACATTACCATCTGTACTGTATTTTGACTAAATAAATGAACCCTCAGTTAGAATAAGAAATCAGCACTTCAGACTAACAATATTGTTAACTATAATATTAATTCATTTCATTTTTTTAAAGTCAACACAGTTCAGATCCATTATTTTAAGATGTTTCAGAGGAAAAAATGCATAAAATAAAACAAAGTTGGAAAGTTTTATTTTAAAATACTGAATAATATTTTAGGAGGTTTCAAACAAAATAAAATAAAAACTGTTTGTAATCCATTAAAGATGTTTTGACAAGAGATTAAAATAAAACAATTTAAAAAACATGTTTCGACAGGGGAATAAATAAAAATAAAATAAAAACAGTTTATAATCCATTATTTAGGATGTATCAACAAGGAATTAAAAGAACAAAATAAAATAAATTAAAACAAAATAAAATAAAATAAAAACAGTTTGTAATCCATTATTTAGGATGTATCGACATGAAAATAAAACTAAACAAAACCTACTTATTCTGCAATAAAATAAAAACAGCTATTTAAAAAAAAAGTCATAATATTTCACATTAAAATTCGTACTTCTTATCAAATAAACCTCGGTTAAAATAAGAAATCTGTACTTTACAATATTATGGACTAATAATATTGCTAATTATAATATTAATCAATGTCAGTGTACCAGGGGACATTTTTAAAAAGTAAACCGTTTAAGATGTTTAAGAGGGGGAAAAAATGCATAAAATAAAATGGAGATGGGGATCCATTATTTTAGATTGTTAAAAAAAAATGTATAAAATAAAATACTAATACAATAAAATAAACCTACTTATTTTGAAATAATAAAATAGAAACCAGTTAATTTAAATAGTAATCATTTCCACATTATCATCTACACAGTATTTTTTTTGATCAAAATGTCATATTATGTAATGTTAATCAATAAAACGTAATATTAATCAAATTCAGTGTGCCGGAGGACATTTTTAAAAAGTAAACACGGTATGGGTTCATTATTTTAAGATGTTTAAGAAGGAAAAACTGCATAAAATAAAACAGAGATGAGATCTATTATTTTAAAATGTTCCAAAGGAAAATATGTATAAAAATAAAATCACATACTAAAAATAAATACCCATATTGAAGTCATATTTTCCATATTGTAAAATAATATCAGTCTTTATAAAGAGGATATCATGGTTTCTTGATTATATCTCCCTGACTGAGGGATAACGGTGTAGACTTTCACTGTTTTTTGTAACAAAACAATGAAGCGCTTCACAACAACAAAGAAAACGCAATGCATTATAGAGTTACACCACTGAAATATTGCATGATATCCTTTATAGGGCTCTCTCAGGCTATTTAAACAAAAAAAAAGTACTTTAATATGCTTCTTGTCTGTTAATAATTACCAAAAATTCACAGAACAGTTTATATACGGCTAGAGAACTAACAATATTAGCAGCTGTTGCTATTCTGCTCCAGCTCTAATTACAATGGCTTCAACAGTGGCTTTAAAGGGCAGTGTTTAAAGGGGCGTGTCAAATTTAAATGAGCCTGCTAAATCACTTATAACTCTTTGGCATGAATGCTGAAACTTCGCATTAATTATTGGCTCAGTCATTCTTATTTGTCTCTGTACAGTCTCGCGCTCTTACACACGACCCGCGAGACATCCTCATTCACTATCGAAACTGGGCTCAAGCGGCCCAACTGCATTTGAAATAGTGGGTGGGAGGCCGCTTTAAATATGCATCTATCCAGCAGAACATTTCCCTCCCAGGAGGAAGTGAGTCACAGACTGGAGCGAACGCTTCAGAAACGTGAGCGAGGCATGTGAGAGTCTGATATACTTATCTGAGCGGACAGTTACAGTTGTGAACAGAGTGCTGTTGCATTATACACAATGTAGGATTAAAAGAGAGTTATGCATCAGGAGGTGTCCATATACACCCTTAGTGATGATGATAATAACGTGTGGTTACATAGACATAGATAGAAAGATAATAGTACTGGTATTGTTACATTTACTCTTCGTATTAAAATATTCATCAAAACCATTTTTATTGGATGCCATAATCATTATTTGGCTCTTGCTGCTATCACGATTTAAAAAGCTAAATTAAAAAAGCATTTAAAATTGGTTCTGCGTATCTGATGACTGGCATACTTATAAATGTTTTTGTTTGTGTACTTGATGTTAAGTGTTGGTATTTATTGTGTTAAGTGTGTCATTCTTGTTATATGTGAAGCACCATACCATCTCAGAATGAATTTCCCCAAGGGGATTAATAAAGCTTTAAACTATAAACTACTTTTAAAAAGTCATCGGTTGAGATCCACCATTTTAAGATTTTTCATAGGGACAACACACAAATTGCACAAAAATAAATATTTAGGATCCATTATAGTAGGATGTTTCAAAGAGGGAAATGCAAAAAATAAAATTAAATAAAATAAAAAGTTTGTAATCCAGTGTTTAGGACGTTTCGACAGGGGAATAAAACAAATAAAATAAAATAAAGTTAAAAATAAATGTTTGTAAAAACTTTAGTTTTGTCTTGCTTTAATATTTTTATATTGTTCATTAGGAAAACAAAATGCGCAAATTTGCACAAAGGTAAATAGTTATGATCCATTATAGCAGGATGTTTCAAAGGGGGAAATGCATAATATGAAATAAAAAAAATAGTATAAAAAACAGCTTGTAGTGTATTATTTGGGATGTTTCGACAGGAGAATAAAACTAATGAAATTAAATAAAGAATAAAATAAAACAAAATAAAATAAAAAATACTTTTTAATCCAATTATTTAGGATGTTTCACCAAGGAAAAAAAAAATAAGGTAAAAAAAAATAAATGTTTGTAACAACTTTAGTTCTGTGTTCGTTTATCATTTTAAAATGCTTCATTGGAAAAACAAAACGCACACAAAAACAATGTTAGGATCCATTACATTAGAATGTTTCAAAAGGGGAAATGCATAAAACAAAACAAAATAAAAAGTAATAATAAATAATAAAAAATAAAACAATTTAATACAGTTTGTAATTCATTATTTAGGATTTTTTTGACAAGAAATAAAATAAAATAAATTACAAACACTTTGTAATCCATTATTTAGGATGTTTCGATGGGGGAATAAAATAAAATAAATATAAAATTAATAAAACAAAAACAGTTTGTAATCTATTGTTTATAATGTTTGGACAAAGGAATAAAATAAAATAAAACATATATAATAAAATAAAAACAGTTTGTAATCCATTATTTAGGATGTTTTGATGGGAGTAAAATAAAAAAATTAAAATTCTAAATAAAATAAATAAATAAACAAATACAAACAGTTTTTAACAAATTATTAAGGATGTTTCGACAGGAGAATAAAATAAAATAAAATAAAGTAAAATAAAATAAAACAGTTTGTAATCCATTATTAAGGATGTTTCGACATGGAAAAAAATAAAATCAAATCTAATAAAACAAAATGTTTTGATTCATAACTTACAGAATGATAAATAATGTAAAATCAGGCCTAAAAGCAGCTGAGAATTCATAATCTAGAAAGCTTTAAAAGGTGAAAAGATAAAACATAAAACATTATTCATAAAAAAAATAATAAATCAGTTCTGAAGGCTTGAACACTGAAACAACTGGTATCTCTTTAAAAAAAAAGTTATTCATCTCTGTACATGTGCAGTTTATTAACAAAGTACATCTCGTCTCCATCTCTGTAGTGGTGAATGAGTGGGAGTTTGTTAGCGTGTGGAGAGTGTGAGTGTGTGAAGCTGCCACATCACTTATTCTTCCCTTCCTGTTCACATGAGCTCAGCTGACATTTCTAGCATGGCTGAGCTTCCCCATCTCTTTTTGCAGAGCAGATTATGGGTCAGTATGTAATAATAGACCAACATATAACAGTCTGAATAATGATGTATATTTGGAGTCTGCCCGTCAGTTCTTGCCCTATTTCTACTTTACTATTGATATAAAAGTGGGCAAAAATACTGGTTGAGGGCATGCATATACCTGCTCCCTCTCGGCGTGCCTCCGCTCCTCCTCTCTCCGCAGCTGCTCCATCTCCTCATAGCGCCTCCTCTGCTCTCTCTCCTGTTGTTTGCGAAGCTCTCTCTCCCGTCGCTGTTGCTGGAAGAGTACAAACACAAGTCTTCAATACAGCTGCAAGCAGCAATTACTGGTTATTCAAGACTTTAGTGTAATATTGAGTCATTTTTACAGGAATATTGTTTTATGATTTACTACTTTTGGCCAGTAGGTGGCAGTGCTTCTGAACATACATGGTATGGTCAACTAGTGAGGACAATGACTCGTATGAAGTTTTTTGTCGAGTTTAACAAAAACTGTTAAGTGGGGATGCACCGAAATTAAAATTCTGGGATGAAAGAGTCGAGACCAGTCATTTTACCAGCGTTGTCATAAGGGGTTGGGTGCACAAGCTAGGTGTAAACCACTGCTCTTGCGCTTTGGTCAGTATAGCAACAAACCATTCTTGTGCTGCACAAGCCATTGAAATAAATGGGTTTCAAATCGCAGTGCTTTCCACATCTGGTGTGAAAGTCGCTTTACATGTGTGGTGACTTTAGTGGGGTTGCACAATGAATGCGCCGCTTGGCGACGCAATGCAGCATGCACATGACAGTTTGAAGTATCGCACACCAGACATGCACATTCAAATGTTATTTCATATGAAACTATTCAGATGGTGCTAGATGGCACGGCAGAACTATGTACAGTGTCCTGAGTCGTAGCTGGGCTCAGAGAACAGCCGCCGATTTGCAGTGCCTGTGTGCGCACACTGATAGAAATCTTTGTTCAGAATTCGAAAATGTGCTTCCGAGCGCCGCATTCGGTGTACGACCCCCTTATGGCTGGAGAGAGAGTGAAACAAGCACTTTGATGGTTACAATTCATGACTAATGAGTTTTAAAAAAGTTTTTTAAAAAATCTAAATAGTGGACAAAATATGATATAACCTGCACCAATTTTATTGCATGATCCAAGAAATGTAACAATACAAGTCTCATGACATTTAGAAAGATTCAAAACGCTATAAAAATATCTTTTGTATATACGAATATACTGGACAAGTTTGCAAAAATAATCCAAGGTATGGACCCTATATGCGATCGCTGCAAGAAAGCCCTTGTAGATTTAATACATTTGTTTTGGCTTTGCTATCTTTAACTTCCTTTTGGCTATCAATTTTCAAATGTTTCTCCTCTGTGACAAAGATGTACATCAAGCAGTGTCCTCTTGTTGCACTTTTTGGACGAATAATGCAGGGTTATCAAATTGTACTGCAAACTCTTTTGCATTTTAGACATTCTTAGCAAGACAGTGCATACTTTTACTATGGAAACAAGGATTTCCTCAGAGTTTTAACAACTGGTTGCAAATTGCAATGAGTTTCATGCATTAGTTTTTCTTTTAGCAATACTAGAGCTTTTTCTGAGAGCTTTTTTTTCCCTAAGCATTTGTGTACTTCTACAGACTGTCAATCTATGCCTTAGGGTTTTTTAATTGCAGAGTGAATTTAATTCAGCATATTGTATAAGCATCTGAGGATTAAGTTTATAATTTCAGTTTGTTGATGTACATGTGTACTTTGTTCATGGGTTGTTTCTAGGCCCACACAGAATCTGCACATGCAGAATTCCACAGATTTTTAGCCCATCATTGATTCTGTTTATTTACTTGTGTAAATTTATATTTATTTAGTTTTTAAATTAATTACAGTAATATTGTTGACTAAAATGAAAATATTCATTTAATTTATTTACAATATAGTTTGTAAAGTAATATTTTTTGCCTTTTAGTAGATATATTACATGAGAGACTTGCTTTGTTTACCAAATAAAGTGGATCTAATCGGATTTGCATTGTAAACAATAAATACAATTTTAAAATGTATTACTTGTATTATTATGTATTATTTATGTAATATATTGAGGTTTATTTTAGTTATGATTCTCCCAAAATAATTTCACAATTCTGCGCACAGAGCAAAAATTGTCCGCAGATTCCGTCTGGCCCTAGTTCCTCTTAATTTCATTTAATTATTATTATTGTGTGTGTGTGTGTGTGTGTGTGTGTGTGTGTGTGTGTGTGTGTGTGTGTGTGTGCGCGTGTAATTGTAATTTCATTTCGTTTATGGGGGAAGGGTTGGGAATAATATTTGTTTACATTTTTCAGTAAAACTATCCTGGAATTTCAGTAAAAGTTAAATAAACAGATCCAAAAAAATGTCTTTTATAATCACAAGGTGGTAGGTCCCTGAAAATGTTTTTTTTTTTTTTTTGAGTACCATTAAAGTAAGTTCTATAACGATACAATTGATACATTTGTAAAATATACTATGACAAAATTCAAGATGGTTGACACCCTAAGTTGATTCTTGTGGAAGTCTGGATTCATCTAGACACCAGTCAAAGCAAAACTATTTTCATACCAGACCACTCACACAAAACTGTGCAGATAACCTTGGGTCATGATTTTCATAACCAACTCCAAGCTTGGAGCTGCATCCGAAATTGCATACTTGCATACTATATAGTCCGTTAATTACAGTATGAGAGAAGAGTAATATGTCCGAATTCATAGTACTCAAAAAAAAGTATGCAAGTACCCGGATGACCTACTACTTCCAGCAAGATTCTAAAGTGCGCATACAATGGACGCCATGCCAGAGAATTCATGAATGGGAGTGAAGCGACGCAACTTACGTGGTAACGTCATTATCATCACGTAGGTAACGTGATAATGACAAAATGGCTGATGTAGTACCTCTGAGCTCCATTGGTACTACTCACATTCATACTATATAGAATGTATTTTTCTTAATTATTAAATTATCAGATGAGTTTATTTGACATGGACATCACAATTACACTGGACAACCAAATGCATTTGTTTAAGTGTTTTAGCAAACTTGCTCACTCAACACCAGTCCACAGGAGGCTTGAAAAAATTGACAAAATGGAAATATAATAAATACATATACACATTATTAGAATTATTAAGGCAAAAGCAAAGGCGGCAAGATCCAACAAACTAATAGTAGACTATCTGTGCCAACACTGCCATTTTGTTTTGAACCACTTTTTAAGAACACAACTAAAAATAATTATATTACTTTCTGATTTTAGGCCAACAGGTAAATCATTCCAGATTTTGGCTTACTTTACAGAGAAAACAGATTGACCAAAAGAGGTCTTACACTTTGGCACAAGACAGTCACGATTAGCACGATTACCCATGTGACTCTATGAGAGGTTTGATGCCCACTGATTGGATCAGAAAACAGGATTGGAACATGATTATTTAAACATTTAAAAACTAATTTAAGATAATTAAATTTATTAAAACTATCAAAACTAAAAAGGTTGTGTTTACATAAAACCTCACAATGATGCTATCGCATAGGCTTTAAGTCATTATAGGCTTTAAGTCCAGGCTTTAAGTCCATTTTCACTGCTTGTTTAAACACTGAGTCAATAGGCTTCAATGTAGTTAAAGAGCCTGGTGACCATTATGTAATGCAATACGTCAAGTGAGAGAATATCATTGTGTTCATGTATAATTTTGCAGTTTGATATGTTAAAAACCTTCTACTAAAACGAAAACAGTTTAGACTTGGCTTAACTTTCTTACATATATTTTTAACATGACTTTCAAATTTTAAATTAATGTCTAGAGTTATGCCAAGATACTTAAATTCATTCACATCTTTAATAACTTTAAGGCTCGTGCAGTAAATTTAAATTCAAATGAAGTACCTACACCAGTATTTCGGATGCAGCCTTGGTCTTAATTTTATAAAGTGTTGAGGCGATACGACCCCATGTCCACAAGGCGAGCTTAGTCTATATATCAGCTACAGTAAATCTATCAAAACCCAGAATTTTTTGTAAAAAAACACGACAATTAAATAGCTTACATAGGGTCAGTTTTGAACTCCTAATTAACGACCTTCCAATTTCTACAAATAAATCTCACAGGAGCCCAATCGCTCAACCCAGATTTACGCACCAGCCAATGCAGTTCCTTCCATGACCACTAAGTGGCGATGGAAAAGATGGCGCATTTGGAGCAGGCAGAAATGCTGCTTTCCTGCTGACAGGGGCTGTGCAGAAACGATAGCGGAGCAGCGGGAGACAGATGTGCTGAATGAGGGGTCTACACCCAGCCGGGCTGCCCGATTCATCCACACGGGTCCCCCTACTGAGAAAACTCTACATCACATAACTCAAAAATCTATCTATCGGCTCAGTGATCACCATCTCTCTTTGTCTCCCGTTTGAAGAATTCCCGAGATGTCGGATAACCTTCCTGTGGATTGATCGTCGCTCAGTGTCTCCCGGGGACATTGAAAAGCCAGTCATCCCATGAGCCATTGCACAGACAAAATAGAGTACAGTATGGTGTGTTCGTTATGCGAGGATTGCAATGAAAAACAATGCTGAAGGCAACCAAGCATATGCTCATGCAGGATACAGCGGAAGCTACTTAAGCGTTTTATGTCAGAGGTTGTGTCATTTGTGGCTCGAATTCATCCATTGGGCTCACACTATATTGATTTGCTAATAATTTATCACATTTTTTGGTAATATTATTAGTGAAATGAAATGGTATTTACAGATATGTTTAGTAAACAACTTTGGTCTACTGTTAGGTCAAAACAAAAGCTGAAAAATATTCATTCATTCATTTTCTTGTCGGCTTAGTCCCTTTATTAATCCGGGGTCGCCACAGCGGAATGAACCGCCAACTTATACAGCAAGTTTTTACGCAGCGGATGCCCTTCCAGCCACAACCTATCTCTGGAAAACATCCACACACACATTCACACACACACACTCATCCACTATGGACAATTTAGCCTACCCAATTCCCCTGTACCACATGTCTTTGGACTGTGGGGGAAACCGGAGCACCCGGAGGAAACCCACGCGAAGGCAGGGAGAACATGCAAACTCCACACAGAAACGCCAACTGAGCCGAGGTTTGAACCAGCGACCTTCTTGCTGTGAGCACTACCTACTGCGCCACTGCCTCGCCTCAAGCTGAGAAATATTAGATGTGAAAATCGATAACTAACTACATAAAGTGTCTAAAATATTCAAAAAAATAAATTAAGAACACTTTACGATTAAGTATATAAAATAAATGCATTTAACGAAGATTTTTTAATGATGATGATGATGTACTTTTATTGCATGCCTGTTTATTTAAGGCCTGTCACGATACATACTTTCTGTTGTATGATATTCATTTATTCATTCATTTTCTTGTCGGCTTAGTCCCTTTATTAATCCGGAGTCGCCACAGCGGAATGAACCGCCAACTTATCCAGCACATTTTTACGCAGCAGATACCCTTCCATCTCTGGGAAACATCCACACAAACACTCATACACTACGGATAATTTAGCCTATCCAATTCACCTGTACCACATTTCTTTGGACTGTGGGGGAAACCGGAGCACAAAGGAGGAAACGCACGCGAACGCAGGGAGAACATGCAAACTCCACACAGAACCGAAAACTGAGCCCATCATGATGCATGATATATTTCACCAAATTACATTGCGATAAACAATATTATTGTGACCCTTTTAGGAAAGACCCTTTTATGCCACTCATTGTATAAGGCCAGATTGACAAAATAGCATATTAAAGCAAGTGCACTCTTCCAAAGAGCGCATATTTTATTCTTAAGAATTTTTCATTTTTATAATAGACATTTAAACAATTTAACAACTGTAAAACATTTCACATTGGTTAAACTTACAAACTCAAGTTCCCAGGCTGCCTTAAAAATGTGCGTCAACTCAACTTAGAGAGATTTTTTTGTTTCAACTTAAGATGTTGAGTTTTTGTTAATTGTATATTATATATTATCATATACCCAAGAAAAACGTTTTAGAGTGAAGGTGTGTGAAAGCGTATATCCAAAACAATAAATAATAATAAATGCCAAGAAAAAAGCTCAAGGTAAAAAGTAACCGATATCTGCTGAACTATTTTCAGTTTTTAGACCCCACATGAAATTATAATATTGTAATTTATAGTAAATTTTCTAGTGTTTTAACCATACTGACACCACCGATAGGGATAGAGATGTTGCACAGTCAGCTAAAATGTTGCTAAAATAGTTTTTTTATGTATAGGTGATGTATATTGCATCACCAAAATTATTAAGGTCATGTCCATGTGCGATAAGTTGATATATCAATTTTTGTGACAGGCCTATTAATGCCATGTCAGCAACAACGGCTATTTTCATGGCAAAACATTTCAATAATAAATATTCAAAGAGGTTTTGATAAACAACTTCATATTAGGGCTGCACGATATTGGAAAAAATTGACGTTGCCGTATTTTTTTCCTCTGCGATTTATATAATGAAATATATAATCAGAATCATTTTGTTGCCAAGTTTGCTTGCACACACAAGGAATTTGTTTTGGCTACAGAAGCTTCCAGTGTACATAAAGTGACAACACAAAATAAATATGAAAAAGATAATAAACAATAAACAGATATGCAGTTAGACAAAAAAGTTCTGGATGCTGAATTGTATGTACAGATTTGTTACAAATATACATGTTATAAGGACATGTGTACAAATGAGTATGGAAAAAATATTGCTTGTGTATTGTTATAAGGTGCTGTGTACAAGTGCGTAGCTATATAATTTCACCAGAAGACTTAAATCTTTTTGCAAAGACCTTAAATTGATTGGGATGATTTTATAGGGGAGTGAAATATAAATATATTTTTATGTAATTTATTATATACATATAATTAAAAAATACAGTCATAAACACAAATATTAAAGTGTAATAAATGGTGATTATGGTTTTCTGAGGAGAGTCTAACATTATTTTGTTACAGAAGTTAAATAATTAAATGTTAAATAATCATGTGTATTCTTCATCATATGAAGTGCTCAATAAAAATGAATCTGAATAAACTTTTTTATGCTCTATTAAAATGCTTTTAACTCTCTTAAAATTCTTACATAGTCACAAATGCAGACAATTCACTTTCACTATGTAGTGCTTAAATTCTGCAGTCTCCACAAATCTCATGTGTTTTGACCAGTGGTTCCTGGTCATCTATAATCCCACTCGGCATTGCATATCTTGCTATGTGACTTTTGCGGATGTGCACATTGCGATATCGATGCTGAAACGATATACTGTGCAGCCCTACTTCATATGCTATATATCATCACCTTGGAGTGGTGCTTGAGGGGACTAATGCGTATCATGTGGACAGCGAGAATCACCAACAAAGAAGTAATAGGGTGCATTAAGCCACCTCACTGGAAGCCAAGATTACAAAAAAGAAATGTTCCTATTTTGCCCATGTCATGAGTAGTAGTCCACCTGAGAAGGCAGTCATGCTGGGAATGGTCAGTGGAAGTAGGAGGAAAGGCAGTTCAGGAATTCGTTGGCGCGATACAGTCGAATCTGAAAAAGGGTTAATTCGATAGATGATGCCATCGTCAATCGCTGAGCCGGCATCGGAATTAGTAAATTAATTACATTTTAAAACAAAAACGATACATGTGCACACTGGTGTGTGATCTAGCATTTATGAAAAGATTTGTTCACACTACACCGCTGAAAACGAACATCACATGACCAAACAAACTCTGGCATGAGCTGTAGTGTATGCGCATGTCTGAGCTCCAGGCAGTCAGCGGGTGCTTTGAGCACAAAACCCCAGAGAGCAGTGCACGCTGTAGAGTTTATCAAGAACGTACCACTGGATTGTGTCTCACTATAGTTGTTAAACAGGATTTTTAATTAATCTTGTCTCTATCTGAGAACTCTACGGTCTTTTGAATCTATCTGGTAACGTGTCACAACGCCAGTACACTGCTTTAATCTTTCGCTTTCACGCTTGTACTCAGTAATTTTTGTGAAAACCTTAGATACTATTGGCTGGTTTCTGTTGGTTGTGCACCTTTTTAACCAACCAAGTTAGTCAACGCCATTATAACGGTGGTAATTTGTGTGTAATTCATCTTTATTTATTTATGATTTGGTTATAGGTAAAACAAAGACCATGTGAGTCAGGTAGTTGAAACAGTAGGCTACAAATAATGAATTAGTTATGAATAATTAATTAATCATGAATAATTATTTCTCCGCCGTCTATGATGAAGATGCCATCGTTCATCGTAATGTTTCACAGTAGATATTGTACAATGCCAAATTGGTCGACATCACCCAACCCTAATCTAAAAAACCAAGATGGGCATGCGCAAACTTAAAATAGCGATGATTAATATAACTGTGCGGAGGGGAATGATCCATAGAATGACGGAAAATCGACCTCAATTGAAAGGATAATTGATTGATTGACTTCATATACAAAGAATTTTTTTTGATAGAGTAAAAAAATAAACAAACAAATAAACATATTATATAACATCAATAATATATATAACAGTATAGTATATTAAATATATATTTTAATAGTAAGAAAATCCTATTAAAATAATTGTAATAAAAAAAAGAAATGAAATGTATATAAATAATAAATCTAATTAAATTAAATTATGAAAACAAATACATTTAAAAAGGTATTAGATATAAATGACTGTTTTAAATTAATAAGCTAAACAAATATGTTAAAATACTATTTATAACAACTAGAAATAATAAATATAAAACTGTATTACATACATATTAGAATAAAAACGACCCGATATTTTAGAAAAAGAGTTAGATGTTAAAGGTTATATTTATACATTTAAAAAAACTAATTTTACTTGTGTTATACAACTAATGTAAACAAATCTGTCAAAGTAACTAAAAAACTATTTTCTGATTTATCATGATTTTATTTTTATTCAAGACAAATATTAGACTTGGTTATAAAATATTTTGCTTAAACATATCACATCACCTTAATATACTCGATATAATATACTTAATATAATATATAATCTTCTCTCACCTCCTCTAGTCTCCTCCTTTGCTCCTTCTGCTCCTCGATGCGCTTCTGCCTCTCAGCCAGTAGTTGGCGCTTGTGCTCCTCGTTCTGCTGCTGCTCCAGCTGTTGTCTCCTCAGGGCTTCAGAACGCTCCTTATTGGCCAGCTGTAGACGCAGGAAGTCCCGCCTCAGAGTCGACTCACCGGGGATGTTTATGATGGAGCTGTTAAATCATCAGACGTTAAATCATCTTTACGTCAGTCAAGAGGTCCACAACTAAACGCTTGTATAAAAGCTCTACACACCTCGGCTCTCCTATATCTCGCTCCTCTTCCTCCTCTTCGCTGCCACTGTACTCATATTCGGTCTCGTCTGAAAGGTAAACACATAGAATAATCATGGATTGCAGGTTACCAAGACAAAGATTATCATTAGGAATACAATTTCTGACTATTTACTGATGAGTACTGTTGTAACAAAAGAAAATAAGCTATACAATAGTTATTTTTTAAAGCTACATAGTTTTAAAAAAATTGGCAATAAACAAACAAAAAAATTAAAATGTAAAAAAATATAAAAGATAACAATTATATGATTAAGTATGCAAAATACAAAGATGTTTTGATAAACAACTTCAAATGTAAAGAAAAAATTTTTAAAAAGCAATTAAATAAACAAACAAAAAATTCAATAATATATTCTAGAATAATATCAATAATAAATATAAAATCATATTATAATTATATATATTCAATGGCAGTTGTGTAAATGTTTTAATAAAAATCTAAGTTAGTGTATATGAAGTGAAATAATATAATTACAAAAATTCCTACAGAAATAACACTTACTGTTTTCAGTATTACAGTATCAGTCTCATTTCAAATCTGATTTACAAGTTCTTAGCTCAGTTTCAGCCTCAATTGAAAACAGATTTATTTAGTTCAACATCAAACACATGCATTTTTATTGAGGGAAAACACCTTGACTGAAGTACTGTAATTTCTGAATTTCTGTTTTCCATACATTACTAATGTAAAAATATCATTAAAATTGTAATAGTGCACATATTCAGCAAATTGCTCCTCTCTCTTGCTCTCGAGTTTTCAAGCTAATTAACAAGCCATGGATAATGCAGTCATTTTATATTATACCATGCTGCATTTCAGTTTTTTTCAACATATACCCTTAATGATTATCCATGTTAATTGTGTGTTAACTACTGGTAAAGTAGAGAAGATAATCAGTTCATGCGCTTTATAAACCAAGGCAGCCGCAGTAATATCATGTCACAGTGTCAAAAGGACATCCATGGCTTGAATTTCATGATCAAAGTGAAAGAATTTGAAAGCTGAGATGGTTCACTTTTAAAAGTAACAAAGCTCATCACATTTATTGGATGACAACCACTACAAATAATGCTTGCTAAAGTTTTGCTCAAGCATCAACATTCACTGTAAAAATGCTGGGTTATACACAATTCCTTCATGTTGTCCCAACACAAATCTATAAAACGAACTTAATTGTTTTTACAAAAATTTAAGTTGATTGAGCATAAAAACAAAGTTGTCCCCCCCCCAAAAAAAACATAAGAATTGCGCTGGTTAAATTTATATTAAATAAGCAGATTGAACAAGCAGCAAAAGTAATTTTTTGGAGTGTTGATAAAAGATCAAGATTGATATTTAATTATCAATATGAGCTTATGATACTATCAAAACAGAAACAGTAAACTCACCCCTCTCTCCTCTCTTCTTTTTAGTCCGGTCAATGTGGTCTTTGAGCTGAATTCGGACCTGTCTCTCATTCGGCAGGTCTTTGATGAAAGGGTGTTTGATGAGTTGTTCAGTACTGGGTCTCTGATTGTGATTCTTCACTAAACAGCTCTCAATAAACGATTGGAACTTTTTAGACCTGTAGAGAACGACACATCATTCAGGCTATGTTTACACAACAACATTTTCAACAACAAAAGCTTTAGCCTCGTGTAAAAAAATTAAATCACCATAAAAATAAAATATACAACAACACTTTCCCTGTATTCTGCTATTTTATGTGGTTGGTCAAGCTTGGCTCTAAAGATCCCGTGAAACAGTTTGAAATTAGCATTTTTTTATCCATGTTTGACGTAATCTCTACTGAAACATAAAGAGAGGGTGAATAATAGAGTAGCTCCCTTGAAAAAAAAACTGCCAATAGCTACAAATAATTAATTTGTTATGAATTAATTAATTATTCATAAATAATTAATTCTCTTATGACAACGTTGCCATTGTCGACGATGCCATAAAACTTCACAGTTCTGCCAGGGAGAGTGGTTGAGCTCAAGCGCATCAAATGTAAATGAGAAAAATGTAAAAAAATAAATAAATAAAAAAAAAAAAGAAAATCGTCTTGTGGGGGGTGGGACATGTCAGATAATAGGGAGCATTTGATTGGTCAAGACTAGAAGTAAAAAAAAAAAAAAAAAATCGTCGATCCATTTAGATCAGGGGTGCTCAACCCTGCTCCTGGAGATCTACCTTTCTGCTGAGTTCAGCTCCAACCCTGATTAAACACACCTGAATCAATTAATCAGGACCTATAAAGCCCTGGATAATTACAGGCAGGTGTGTTTGATGTGGGTAGCAACTGAAATCTGCAGGATGGTAGATCTCCAGGAGCAGGGTTAAGCACTCCTGATTTAGATGGACCTGACAAACTACAAGCTTTGGACATTTATGTCAGGCTTATGTTTTCTCAAACATGAAGTTTGTAAAACTAACATATTGACAGTAACATCTAAAAAAACCTTTAAATTAGTTACTTTTAAAGGAACCTTTAAATCTAGACCTCCCTAATCACATATGCTCGCATGCACAACATCATCTTTTTCATAGACTCTTAAACATCTTCAGTGCCCAAAACGTGTTTGTTGTGTAAACCAACAGACAAAACACAAAGAATGTTGGCAAACAGTAGCCATTTTGACTTCAATAGCTTTTCTTTCATATGGAGGTCAAAATGTTTTGGAATATCTTCTATTGGAGCACAACAGAACGAAATAAAAAATGTTTGGAACCACTTGAGTAAATGGTTTACAGTTGAACTGCCCCTTTATCATGAGGTTTTACTCACCATTTCTTGGACTTGAGACGGGGTGCTGGGTTTCTGGGTATGAGGAAGAGCGCGCGCATGGGATGCATATCACAGAGTGCTGAGAAAACAGACAACGTGTTTATTTAGCTTTAACTGTTTGTTCATATACAACACATTCCCTGCACGCTCATATACAGACATCTATACTATACAGTAGGTGAAGACACTTTTCAAATGCTGGGTTCCACACAATTCCAAAATTTTTTAGTTTTTTTACTATTTTAATTGGATTGAACATAAAAGAATTAAGCTGTCTCCAAAAAAACGTAAGAATTGTGTTGTTTCAACTCATTTTAAATGAGTAGTTTGAACAAGCAGCAAAAGTCATTTTGTTTGAGTGCAGTATGTGAGCTGAGTAGTATGTCCGATTTCAAAGTATTCATCAATTAGAACTACATCTAGTGAGGATGTGACGTATACATTTACTAGACATTTTACCAACTTTCATCTGGACAGCAACAGTACTATAGTGTATGCAGTTGAAGTCAGAATTATTAACCCCTCGTTGAACTTTTTTTTTTTTTTTTTTTTTTTAATTATTGCCCAAATTATGTTTAACAGAGCAAGGAGATTTTCACAGTATGTCTGATTTTTCTTTTGGAGAAAGTCTTTTTTTTTTTTTTTGGCTAGAATTTTAATTTTTAAAAATAACATTTTGAGGTCAAAATTATTAGCCCCTTTAGGCTACATTTTTTGATAGTCTAGAGAACAAATCATCATTATACAATAACTTGCCTAATTACCCTAACCTGCCTAGTTAACCTAATTAACCTAGTTAAGCCTTTAAATGTCACTTTAAGCTATATAGAAGTGTCTTGAAAAATATCTAGTAGAATATTATTTACTGTGATCATGGCAAAGATCAAATAAATCAGTTATTAGAAATGAGTAATTAAAACTATTATGTTTATAAATGTGTTGAAAAAAATCTGCTATCCGTTAAACAGAAATTGGGGGAAAAAATAAACAGGGGGGTAATAATAATGAAGACGCCAACTAAACTACTGTATATATACACACACACATATCAAACATTTATTTCATCAGTTGAGCCCATTTGCAATCTTAAAAGGAACAATCATAATTTTTTATCAAGCAATAATCTTTACATTTATATTGGGCAGAAGGAAATGTGACTGAGAAAATATACTTCAATGGCTCACCCTTTACTCTTAAAATTGAATGTTTAAGTATTTAATTGCTACTGCTGCTGTTAACTTAACAATAATAGCAAAAAACTAAACAGTAACAAGCACATTTCCTCAAAATATATCAGTCAGGGAATGTGTAGATGACAACTTCCGTATAGCAGCTTTTTTGCTCATGATATTATTGCTTGATTATATATGCAAATTTACGCTTTCAGTAATTGTTCAGGACAATATCAAATCATTTTTTAAAATGAAATCCCCTTAATACATGATCTTTTTTTATCAGCCAAATGGAAATTTCAGTAATCCAATTTAGGGGTCAGACCACAAGAAATACACTGTAAAAGAATCTGCTAATTAACAGTTTACGTATTTTGTATTTTCTGTTCATTTACGGTTGTGATTTGCATTATGGGCCCTTGATCTTGGAAATTTAACTATTACAGTTTAACTAAGTGACTTTTATAGACATTTTTAGTAGTTTGAAATAATATAGTGTATAAGAAATAATATATAGAGAAATAAGTCTACTAGTAAGGTTTTTGTAGCATAATTTACAACACCCACAGAAACACTATATTAATTTAAACTACTAAAAATGTTAATAAAAGTCAGTTTTTCAAACTCTTCAAGCTTGAAAGTTGTTGGAAGATTGCAATTCAAAAGCATAAACAAATGGGGGAAAATTTTTAATAAAAACATGAATCACAAAATACAGACAACTGCTAATTTACAAATACTTCTTAAAAGTCTACCTAGCATACACTATCTGACAAAAGTCTTGTCACCTATCCAAGTTTTAGGAACAACAAATAATTACTTCTAGTTGATCATTTGGTATCAGAAGTGGCTTATAGAAAAGGCAAAGGCCTCGAGATTACGTTTATTTTACCAAAATAAAATATAATCATGCCTTGATTTTTAATTAGGTAATTAGGACAGTAAGGTCTGACTTTGCTTAAACAAAAGTCTTGTCACTTAACAGAAAATATGTACAGTATGGAATATAAAGTCATGCTGCAGTGGAAAAAGAATTAGTACTGTGTATGACTCCCATGAGCTTGAAGGACTGCATCCATACATCTCTACAATGACTCAAATAACTTATTAATAAAGTCATCTAGAATGGCAAAGGAAGCGTTCTTGCAGGACTCCCAGAGTTCATCAAGATTCTTTGGATTCATCTTCAATCCCTCCTCCATCACATCCCAGACATGCTCAATAATGTTCATATCTGGTGACTGGGCTGGCCAATCCTGGAGCACTTTGACATTCTTTGCTTTCAGGAACTTTGATGTGGAGGCTGAAGTATGAGGAGCGCTATCCTGTTGGAAAATTTGCCCTCTCCTGTGGTTTGTCATTTAACAAGCAGCACAAATGTCTTGATACCTCAGGCTGTTGACCCCCATACTGAATGTAACCCCAAACCATGATTTTTCCTTTACCAAACTTGACTGATTTCTCTGAGAATCTTGAGTCCATGTGGGTTCCAATAGGTATTTTGCAGTATTTGTGATGATTGGGATGCAGGTCAACAGATGATTCAGCACAAAAATCTACCTTCTGCCACTTTTCCAAATGATCAACTAGAAGTCAAGTTATTATTTGTTGCTCTTATAACTGGGATCGATGACAAGACATGTCAGGTAGTGGACTTCGGACGAAACAATTATCATAATTTAACATCACACTGCATTGTGCCAGACTTACGAGGAGCCCCTTCAGCCATTTCGATAGCCGTAATTCCCAGCGACCACAGATCACTCTGTAACCAATAAAGAAAAGTTAAACCCGAACATGCCCTCACCCAAAAAGCAATCAGCATCTCTGAGATGAAACTGACAGCATAATTAAGAAACGCTTGAAATACCTTGAAGTCATATGTGGCGTCTGGGTTCTCATCACAGGCTATGACCTCCGGAGCCATCCAATATGGCGTGCCAATAAAAGTGTTCCTCCTTCCGACGGTGCGGTCCAACTGTGCACTCACACCGAAATCAACTGTTGAACACACACACACACACACACACACACACACACACACACACACACACACACACACACACACACACACACACACACACACACACACACACACACACACACAGAGAAGATTTGGCCTTAATGTGTCTGCGTGCAGTAACGAGAGGAGAGGTCTTTGATGAAGAGCATGCTGCCATCTGCCTCTGTGCCACTCTTCCCTCATCACCGCAGGCACTGTCGTCATGGCAACCAGCCCGAACTGTCTCGCAAACTCACACAACTCAATGACAAGCCCTAATAACTCCAGAGGAGGGTCACAGGTTCCTCTGCACAGCAATAAGACACAGACACACGTGATTCTGTAATTGCGACTCTCATGAAGTAATTAAGCTTAATTTTCATGTTCTTTGTGTGTGTTTACTTTAAGTTTAATAAACATTCGCAAGAAAAAAATCTGTATTATTAGCAATTTCAGTTATAAAAAATACATTATGTGTCTATCTTAACATTCTGGCCAACTATGTTACATTGGTTATAAAAAAGCTTGAGGTGAGTATGTTGAGCTACAGCCCAAAATGTCAACTGATATTGTCTACTCCATTATGGTTTAAAGGTTCCATTAATTTAAAATAAAGTTTTTTAGATGTTAGTATTAGTATTATTATTTTTCAAGATATTTATATACGAATTACCAACCCACATCCCACATGACGTCACACGGGTTCCCGGTTGCAGTAGCAAACATGTCGTGTTGTGTAGTAGGATGCCAAATTCGAAAACATAACTTTTACCGTACACCACATTGCTTTTAATGCCAAACGCAGACGTCATTGACTAAAAAGGAGCTGAATGAAGTGACGACCTAATTAAAATGCTGGACTCTGTAGTTAAAAAATGTACTGTAGTTCAATTATATGATGTTTAGTTAAAATTACTAGTAACTATTAAAGTTATGGTAACTAATAACTAATAAATTCCAAGTTAGATTGTAATGCAATAATGTGCACCTTTTGTAAACAATAACTATTGTGAAAAGTGCTCTATAAGTAAACTTTAACTGAATTAAATATTCGTAGAATTATTTTTTGCTGAAAGCGCTAATACTATATTCAGCTCAACCGTTTAATCTAATAATAATAATAACAACAACATGGTTTCCGCTACATTCATTCTTTCATGGCAGGGGCTTTTTATTCAAAACATTTGGTTGTGTTTTTTTTTAACAGCGGGTGATAAACGCACCAAAACTAATTAAAAGGCAAGTGAATTATAACAGCGCGAACTTCTCTGTAACCGTAGTAGTGCTGTGCATTAATTGTTTAATCCTTTAAGGTTACGTGTTGACTGACTGGGTGATTGAAAGGTGCGTGATGCGTGAGGCCAGCTAACACGACGTATAGCCGTTTCACTTTACTTGAGGATGCATTAATACAACTCTGTAGGTCTATTTGAGACATTCATAAATATTCCTAGCAAATCTAACAAATGTTGGAGACATACTTCTTACAAAAACGCACTAAATCGCACTTCAGCAGCGTTTATTTGAGAGCACACAAGAAGATCTGGGCTTGAGCAGCGTATATTTGAGGGGGCGTGCAAGAAGTTTTGTGCACAAGCAGAGGAAAACGGCACGCAAGCAAAGAGATTTGCAGGCTCGTAGGCTATTACATAAATGCGATCTCGACTTGTAATACTGCTCTCACGACATTTGTCATTGAAATAACGCCACAGGTAGTTGGTAAAAAAGGCCTGCCGCCACAGCTGGAAAAAAATCCTAGAGGAAACACTGAATAATATTATGTTACTGCATAAAAAAACGTCTCACACAGAATAAAAAAAATCTCAAGGCTGTCGAATAAACTTTCTCAACCAGACCTTAAAAAAAAAAAAAAGTAAAAAAAATTTAATCAACTTAATTAAAATGACCTTGATGATCCTAATAGTGAGCCTTCTATGCAAGATAGATAATCATACTGCATTTTATTTTTGATACTTAAAAAATAACACTAAAATGTAGCTTTTAATCATAACCCTTATTATATCCATTTTAATAACTTCCTATGTTTTTATTGTTTACAGAGAGGCATTAGTGCTAAGAACTCACCCAGTTTGACTTCCGCATTTTCTGTAAGCAAAACGTTCTGCCCTTTGATATCCCGATGGATGACCTTATGTTGATGCAAGTGGGTCAGACCCTATCAAAACCAGATGAAGAGGTTAAACTCAGCAGGAGAAGGTCAAATGAAGGAACACACTTCAGAAATGACAATTCTGAAAGCTAATAATTTCTCCTGGTGGCTCACACAAACACACACACACACATACACACACACTCACCCTGAGGATCTCTCTGCAGATGTAGGCTGTCCACTCCTCCTTCAGTGAATTCCCTTTGGTGTTTTTTATCAGGTCTGTGACTGAACCAGCGCCACAAAACTCCATCACCAACTGCAGACAGAAGTAATAACATCAGGATAAAACATTACAGTTAGCAGCATTATTCATTTCTGGACATAACGGTTATTGAAGATGAAAAAATGTCTAAAATAAATATTTCTTCATTTATACACACACTATCAGATAAAAAGACAGACAGATGATAGATAAATAGAATGACAGCACACTAGATATACAGAATGATCAAAAGATAGAACGATAGTTAGGTATGAAGAACTATAGAATAATATGGAAAGAAAGAATGACAGACAGAAAGAAAAACTGAATTATAGAACATTAGACAAATATATAGGATGACAGATAGAAAGAACGATAAACAATAGATATAAACATTGTTCTATAAACTATCGGTCTGTATACTGTATCATTCTATGGCTTTATTGTTATCTATCTAATGATAGAACGATAAATGGAACAAAGGATAGAACGATAGAAAAAAAAACAATAGATGGAAAGTTTTGAAAAGGAACGATAGAAAAAAACAATAGATATAACGTTTGAAAAGAAAAAACAATAGAACGATAGAAAAAATGAAAGAACGATAGAAAAAAACTATTGATAGAACGTTTGAAAAATGATATAACGATAGAAAAAAACCAATAGATGGAACGTTTAAAAAAAACGATAGAACAATAGAAAAAATGATAGAACGATAGAAAAAAACTATTGATAGAACGTTTGAAAAAATTATATAACGATAGAAAAAAAACAATAGATGGAATGTTTGAAAAAAAACGATAGAACGATAGAAAAAATGATAGAACGATAAAAAAAGATAGAACGATAGAAAAAAACTATAGATGGAACGTTTGAAAAAAAACGATAGAACGATAGAGAAAATTATAGAACGATAGAAAAAACAATAGATAGAACTTTGAAAAAAATTATAGAACGACAGAAAAAAACAATAGATGGAATGTTTGAAAAAAAGATAGAACGATAGAAAAAATGATAGAATGATAGAAAAAAGATAGAACGATAGAAAAAACTATAGATGGAACGTTTGAAAAAACGATAGAACGAAAGAAAAAATCATAGAACGATAGAAAAAACAATAGATAGAACTTTGAAAAAAATTATAGAACGATAGAAAAAAATAGATGGAATGTTTGAAAAAACGATAGAACGGTATAAAAAGTTATAGAACAATAGAAAAATCAATAGATAGAACGTTTGAAAAAACGATAGAACGATAGAAAAATTAATAGATAGAACGACAAAAATGATAGAAAGACAGCACAATAGACTGACAGATGGAATGATAGATGATAGAAAGACTAATCACCACACATTAGCATTATGAAAAGGGGGCTTAATCGCTGAACAAACCAAATAGGATAAATTTAGATAATTAGGTCAAAATAAATGCACACTAGAAGACAATGAAAGTGTTTACAAGTCTTTACATTAATGCAAGAAAAATAAAAGAATTCATATATCTCAAATATCCAATTCTGTAGCTGGAGCAGCTCACATATTGAAGAGGCAGAACCTGTATTCAAATTAGACATTCGACACTCACACACAAAAAAACGTGAATTCACGCTTTTCAGCTGAAACTAGATCTGCGAGCGACACTGCTGTCCCAGGGCAACTTCGCTTTCTCACTTCAAGTTTTTAAAGAAAAATTCAACGACAGGATTAAGTTAAGCTGTTTTTTTTATTTTTTATTAAGCCCTACCTATGTGTTCAAATTATAAAAAAAATCTGTTTTTTTTTTTTACTACTTTGGTTTCACCCTTTCTCCCAGGAGTCTCATAAAAGAGTCCAATTCTCGCTAGAGGCCCCAAGGGCACCATAAAAGTCAATAAATATAATTGATGAGCAGAATATGATGTTATTTCTGAAATGCCGACTGGCTTTGAATGCTCTATTGAGCTGATCCGTTGGGACTCTCAAAGTCACGAGTGCTGAGTCAGCAGCATTGAGCCTCCTTTAAGGAAAATACTTTTTACAAAGACGTCCGATGGAGGGCAGTTGTGCTGACCGAAGGCTCTGGTGCCCGTGAACGTCTTCAGCGTGTCACTTATCTTTATGTTGATGTGCAAAGAGAAACCCAAGGCTCGCAAAGAAAACAAGGCTGCCGGTTGTGGTGAAAGCACCTCTGCACAAGAGTGTGAACGCTGCGTTTCTAAGTGAGAAATCAGCAACTGTTGGAAAGCATTGCCCTGTTGAGGAAGCTATTTTGAGCTCTGAAGGTGCACAAGCTAAGCTAATCAGAATTCCTAATGCACAATTAAATACACATTGGTACTACTAAGTAATTAATGTTTGCTAAATGTAATCCAGATGTAATCCTGACAGATGTAATCCTGACACATTGTAATGATTAGATAACATGTTTTTTTAGAGTTGGATAGTGATAAAACAGCAGCTTTTTGGTTAGTTTTTTGTCAAAACGCATAGTTTTTTTTAAAAAATTGGCCATGTGAAAAGGCTTTTTAATGTTTTTACACATTTTTCGAGAGCCTTGGACTGATCTTTGTTGTTAATTCTGATGAATTCCTTACCTAAAGAGCACAGACACATTATTTAAGCTACCCATGAGCAATTTTGGTTCAATTTTAGCTATTTTGTGGCTCTTTGCTAATGTTGATTTAGTTACAGTTATCGCTCAGGATTCGCTCAGGGTTTGCTTTTGGACAAAACATCTGAAATGCAAATGAACTTTTTAGACCTGACTAATACATTTTTTCAACAATAAAATGCAACTTTGTTCATCATTTACTCCCCCTCCCAGAGTTTCTTACTTCTTTTAAAACGCAAAGGATTATAAACTGAAGAAAGCTGAAAACCTGTAATCATTGATTTGCACAGCATTTCTTTTTCCTAATAGGGAAGTCAATGGTTACAGTAAGTAAATCAGCAAACTATCATCTCAAAAACTTTGAAAGATTGAGATGCTTTGTTTCCAGTGAGAAACTTGTTCATGCTTTTATGACCAACAGGATGGATTACTGTAATGGACTCCTCACTGGCCATCCCAAAAAGACAGTCAGACAGTTGCAGCTCATCCAGAGTGCTGCGGAAAGGATTCTGACCAGAACCAGAAAATCAGAGCATCACAACTGTCCTCAGGTCTTTACACAACCTCCAAGTTACATTCAGAACAGAATTTAAAGTATTATTACTTGTCTATAAATCACTAAATGGCCTAGGACAGGGGTGTCAAACTCAATTCCTGGAGGGCCGAAGCCCTGCACAGTTTAGTTACAACCCTGCTCCAACACACTTACCTGTAGGTTTCAAACAAGCCTGAAGGACTCAATTTGTTTGATCAGGTGTGTTTAATTAGGGTTGGAACTAAACTGTGCAGAGCTGCAGCCCTTTTGGAACTGAGTTTGACACCTGTGGCCTAGGACCTCAATACATTACAGATATGCTCACTGAATACAAACCTCACTTAGCTCGTTAGGATCAAGTAAACTAGACATTTTTTAAGAGCTCAGTCAAAGCAGGGTGAACCGGCCTTCAGCTACTGCGCACCCTACTGTTGAAATTAGCTTACAGAAATAATCAGATGTGCTCCAACATTAGGTACATTCAAATCAAGACTTAAAACACTGTTCCTTTACTGAATGAGCACTGTGCTACGTCTGACAGGTCTTCTCTTATTCATTATTTTAAAAACGGTTTTTAATCACATTTTAATAATTTTTATTTTTTGCTGTTCTTATATCAACTTCTTTTTTTCCTGTTTATGTAAAGCACTTTAAATTACCATTGTGTATGAAACGTGCTATATAAATAAACTTGCCTTACCTACAGTTTTTCAGAATATCTTCCACTGTTTAACAAATAAAAGACCTTCATAAAGGTTTAAACAATTTGAGTGGGTAATTTTTCATTTGTGTGTGAACTATCCCTTTAAACATCATGAGTAGCACCACAAAAATACACCTTAAATTAGGACAAGCACACAAACTATCACTGTAAAAATAACAGCTGTAATATAGACCATTTTGAGGAAACAAAAACAATGGTCTCAACATACTTCCTGTTTTACATTTTTAATTTCTATAGCTTCAGAGGAAACAAAAAGAGCCACGTATTGATTAATACTGTTATGATAGCTGTTTTAGCATTAAGTTATGATTAAATTGCCTCTGGTTACAGTTTTGAAATAGTTTGATAACAAGCAGGAAATGTTCATGGGCCAACGACTATATTGAAATGGTCTATACCAGAGATGCCTAAACTAGGGCCCTCAGGCTAAAGTTGGCCCATGTTAACTTTTGATTTGGCCCACCATCCCATCTGAGAAGAGAGAGAGAGAGAATGATGGGGATGATTTAGAGACTGTCATTTCTAATTTGATAAAAATTTTCTGTTTCTTTAGTTTTATTGCTAAGCTACAACAGGCTAATGCAAATTCAATGTTATAATTAAATGAATTTTTCAAATGTACATACTGTCACTCGACAGATAGAGAGCAATCCAAAGATATCTGCAAACGAAGGCAAAGTCCGATTCTGCTTCACTTATTTATTCAGCATTGAACTCCACAGTGCGATAAACTTGATTGTTTATGTTTTTATTGTAATAAGCTATACTAAAAATATACTGCATTAGTTAATATGATTTAAAGTAACGTTATCAGTTTATTTTTGAAATATTATAAAATAAGTTAGGAAATGACCTATGACAATTTTAATGTAATATAGTTTAGCCCATGGGTCTTAATGATATTTAGTTTTTGGCCCTTTATACGAAACAGTTTGGGCAGCCCTGGTCTATAAAGTAAAATATCAGCAGCTACAAAATGTTTTTTTTACACAGAATTATATTGTTGATTTTCATTAATGAAATAAATAACCCTGATTCTCTTTCAACAGCTAATGTAGACTGACCCAGAGCTGGTCATCCATGCCAGGTGGGTTCTTCTTGATGAAGGCACCATAGTAGGTGGCGATGTTTCGATGGTGGGAGTATTTTTTCAGCATGTTGATCTCAGCTTTGATCTCCTCCTCCTCATCCTGTCAAGTAAAACAGATGATACTTCAGACAGAGCCGGAAAAATACAGCACAGTCATTGTCAGAAAACAATGAGCAGTCTAAATTCTTCAGTATGCAGTCTACTCCATTACAGTACATCATTTTCTTTTTTATTTTCTTTTTTTTTATTTTGATTTTATTCCATTCCATTTAAAAGTTATAAAGATAACCATAGGTAAAACTTAGGACAAGTGGTGGCGCTAGAGAGTTTGAGTTAGAGATTCAAATTTGTTGTGGTTGAAGATCAAACTGTCCTCTCTCAGTGTGCTAAAGTTTGTGCAAATGCTGAAAACGGTTCATAGGGCTGCCATAGACTCCCAGAGGGGGAAAAAAAAAGAAGCCGGAAGAATAATAAGAACCGGAACGGATACAATAGGTGCCTACGCACCTTCGGTGTTTGGCCCCTAAATATGACTTATTATCTAAATTTAAATAGATTTAAGTGATTTAGCATACTCTAGTTCAGGGATCACCTAACTTGTTCCAGGAGGGTCAGTGTCCTGCAGATTTTAGCTCCAACCCTAATCAAACACACCTGAACAAGCTAATCAAGGTATTACTCTGTATACTTGAAACACCCAGGCAGGTGTGTTGAAGCAAGTTGAAGCTAAACGGCCCTCAAGGAACAAGAGTGGTGACCCATGCTCAAGTTAAACAAAAAATATAATAATAATAATTAAGTTATTAAAATTCCTAAAATGCTTTTTGAAATATTTTTCAAAAAGTTTAAAAAATTAATTAAAAAATATTTATAGGCATTCTTTATTCATTTATGATAGATTGTCATTGGTCATAAAATGACGGCCCCTGATATGTAAGATTTCATCTAGAAATATTGACTCTTGTTTGCAAACTTTAACACTTTATTAATTATCTGCACAATTTGAGAAAATAAGAACTTACTCTAACAAACCCGAATCAGCCATGAAAAATGCCATTATATTTGATATTCGTTAATCTGATTAATCTCACATATGGTGGTCGAATAATGGTTATAGCCCTGGTACTTTGTTTACATAAATTAACCCTTTATTGGGTGGGGAACCACATGTTTTAACTTCACTGAATCTGATTACAATTACATTTTTATTATTTGTATTTGTTTTTTTTAAGTCAAAACTTCAATGGTCTCATAATAACCCCCACAGGCACTCAAGTGTTTTTCCAATAAGCATTTCAGTGCCCTATAAAGTATTAAAAAACAGTTTTACTGAAAGGTTTCGATAATTTCACAATAATAATAAAAAAAAAAAGTTCAAATGCCACTGAGGATGACCCATGCATATTTGTGTGTCTTTGAATCTGTCGGAAGTGAACAGAAACCGAAAACTGAAATGGGCCCTTACCCCTGTGACATCCATGACCTTGATAGCAGCGAGCTGACCCGTCTTGACATGACGTCCCTAAGGAAGAAATAAAGACAGAAGAGAGGAAATATCACTCACCAGCAGCACACAAACATCAGGGTAATATTATTAAACAGGTGGCAAAGAGCTATCTATGACAGAAGAAAAGGTGGACGTAAGCCTCTCTGGCAGGCGGCATCATTACACAACACCCTTCCTAGAACGATTGAAACGGACCCAAAAACCTGTGTGAATGATCTTGGCCTGTACCATTGTGTGCGTGTGTGTGTGTGTGTGTTACAATGCCACCAGATGACAACTCTGTTTGGATTGGAAGAACCTCCAAAAGCATTACGCAAGTTGGATCGTGGCGCTGTTATGGAGGAACCGGAGGAATGTGGAAATGGAAATCACTGTCCCAGGTTTCCCCCAATTCCCTCCTGTTTACCTGTTAAGATCTGCACTTCCCCTGATCTGCATTTCATAACGAGGGAAACAGACGCAGCGGACACCGATCATCTGCGCACACAGCGGGTCTCCTGGTTCAGGACAATAGCAGGAGACAACCCAACAGATCTGAGCAGAAGTGGCTTCATCTGAACGGCTGAATCACCCAGTGTGTGCTTTTCAGGATGAATTATGCACACTTCATCTCCTCACCAAACACACTCCCACTGCTTTGATTCGGAGCAGAGGAGATGTTTCGGCGAGAGGAGGAGGGAAAGATTGAAAAAAGGTGGGAAAGAAAGAATGACATGAGGAGTGAGAGTGTTGCACAAGTCCCTTCAGTGCTCGTTAACAACTTCAACTGCTACTGGAAAGTATTAAAGAGCTAAGAAACCTGGAGACATCCACATGGCTACATAAAATCACTATAGTCATTGAGAAAATCACTGTGTGGGAAAGTTTCGCGCATTGCCTGTATTGGGTTTGACCCACTTTTACTTTCATAATTACCTTAATTTATTGTGGCACTGATTCAACAAGGTGCTGGAGATATTGAGCAGAAATTTTGGACAATATTGATATGATATTGATGTGTTGCTGTACACAGGGTTCATACACACTTTTAAGGGTTCATACATATTCATCATATGATTTTTCCAGGACTTTCAAATCATTTTTCATGACCTAATGTTTCATGTAATGTATTCGTATATGTGGTAAATCATAAAAAACAAAATTTATTACACCATATCAAAGCACACGACAATCTCTTTAGTTTTAATTTATTTTTATACCCATGTAAAATAGATGATGCTTACACAGCACTAATTATGTGAGGCCATGTTTTTGGCCAAGAAATGAAGTAAAAACAACTAACCTCCATTCCAGTATACAGATATTTGTCAAACAAATTTTAGATGATTTTAATAGTTTGTTAAACTATGAATAGTAGGCCAACTACTTCTATTGTAAAGCCACAATCACACTACACTTTTCGCTCCATAGACTTCCATTCATAGCTAGACCAGAAACACAAGAATTTGCGACAAGTTTCACATTTAACTGCATTCAAAAGTTCAAGCTTGGTGAATTCTTACCTGCAAAATCGCATCACGTGATTGCGTTAAACCAATATAAGATCATTTAAAATAAGAAATTTTAAATATGAAGCAATAGCTCACTTATGCAAGCACAAGCTCTAGTGTGACCGCAGCTTATGTCTCTTTGGACAAAAACGTCTGCTAAATGACTAATTTAAATGTAATTTCCACGACTTTTCCAAAACCTTGTGGGTTTTTCTGTTTTTTCAAAATGACATGAGTTTTCCAGGTTTCCCATGACTGTATGTACCCTGTGTGCTCTGTATCAATAGGATATTGGAAAATTGGCAATTACATGTTTTAGTAATGACATTTATCTACATAAAAAAATATAAGTTTGAGCTCAAGCTTGACCTTTGACCCATATTTTAAAGTAACTGTCATCTGCCTTTGTATTGTATGCAAAAAGTGAGCAGTCAAGCCAAGACAAAAAGCAGTAACTTCCACATGATCAATATTGCTGCTCAACATTTACAACAAACAGCAACAACTCTAGTGTCTAGTAATCTTGCTATTTATTTTGGATGATTGGCAGTTACTTACAGCCAGTTACTTATTTCTATCCAGTGCTTTGGATGCATCTGCAAATTACTTCAAAATATATAAGATAATATATATTAGTTTCTGTAATTTGAAAGTAATTGTTTACAGTATTCCAATATTTCTGTCTCTGTGTTGTTACAATACTTTCACATTCATTTAGAGTTGATTTTCTAAATTACAGGTATGACGTAGTTATGTAGAGTGCAGTTCCTAAACCTTTTTAGAGTGGCATGCTCCTAACATCCTTCTGCATTCTCTTTTCCACTTAGTGCCGTTAAGGCACTATATTTGCAATTTAAATAAAATTTCAATTGAATTCTTTACCCTTCATGAATTCTTTTTCAAATTAATAATGTTTCAAATAACAATATTTAAATAAAAATCTAAAACTGCCAATAGGTGGTCGTAACTGTCTTAAGACTTTTTAGTAACAAAGCAATGGTTGTATTTATGAATAGGTCACTGATTCAACTCTCACAATTTATTTAAAAATATAATTCATCACAAAAAACCAAAGTTAACCTTAAGAACGACGGGACAGATGTAAATGCCAGCAGGATGAAATAATGATCAATATTCTTGTGGATTGAACATCTCTGTTGTCATTAACTGCAGTGGATTTTATTGGGTTACAAAAAAGATGGTTTTAACTGCGAACACACACACACACACACACACACATCACAAGTGGTTCAGACGCAGTGAAGTACAACATGAATTTATGACCTGGCAAATTCCGAAGCAAAATCGCAACATTGCTTTCAGAGCCCCCTCTCACAACAGCCATTGATACAAGCCATTGTTTGTTACACAAAACATACAGGTTCTTATTCAGCAGTGGGAAACCAGTAAGCCTGGTCACCCTGTGTGTGGGAATTATAAAGGCCTATCCTTTGTGAACCATCATCTCTGACTACTCTGTCATGCATGACACGTCATACGAAGCTCGCTGGTCGGTGAGTTGGTCCTCCTGATTTGTCAACTTCAGATAAATCAACAAATCATCTTGTTCAACTGCAAACACATCACAAATTGAAGCCTACTGCTCCCAAACATAATAAAAAAAACTTGAGCCACACTTCTCAAAATTCCTCAGAGTAAGAGCCACAACCATAGGAACGTCACTGATTTCCACTTGACCTCCCAATGGGTTAAAAAAAAAAAAAAAAAAAAAAAGTCATGTATAAGCTCAAACTGCAAAACTTGCACCATGTACGTCTACGTAAGTGTAAAGGGCTACTGACGCTTACTGAATTTTTCAGACATATAACTGTAAATATAGAGATGTTTGTTGGTGAAAATGGTGAAAGAGCAGATCAGCAATTTCTGAAATACTCAGACGAGCTCATTTGCCACCAACTACCATGCCACATTTTTTCCCCATTCTGATGCTCAGTTTGAACGTCAGTAAATCTTCCTAACCACATCTACATGCTTACATACACTTAACCACCCCCATGTGATTGGGTGATTGGATGGTTCCATTAAAAAATGTGTATCTAATGGTACATTCGCTGCATGCTTTAGCACAGTTTGGTTCATTTTTAAGGGGCTTTTGCACTGTGTGCCACAACTCGTACATGATACATTTAATAGTACCACCTCGGTTGAGGTGAACGGTTATCAAAACGTGACCTATACACACTGCTGATCTCCGATTGGTCAGACAAAATCATCACGACCAGTATTGTTGTATTTGTAACACGAAACACGAAACTTGCTATATTTAAATCAGGGGTCACCAATCTCGAACCTGGAGGGCCAGAGCTTAGCTCCAACTTACCTCAACACACCTGCCCGGACATTTCTGGTAAACCTAGTAAGACATTGATTAGCTGCTTCAGGTGTGTTTGATTAGGGCTGGAGCTAAACTCTGCAGGATTTTATTCCACCACAAGTAAAGGACACACAAAAATGGCAGCATCAAGGTCAGCAAAAGAGGTTCAGATGTTCGTCTCTTTCGTAGCTGTAGAGGTGTGGATGGTACAACCCGGAACCAAAACGTTTTTCAGGAAGATATATAAAGTATTTTAGAGGCACACAAATATAGTGATAATCCCAAACTCTAAAGGTGCTTTCACACAAGCACTTTTGGTCTGCACCTGGATCATCTGACATCACAGTTCGGTAGGTTTAGCTAGTGTGAACACCGTCTTCTGAAGTTGGATGCGCACCCGCAAACCATACTGGAGTTCACCTGAAAGCAGAACGACCAGAATTTGCATACACCATTACATCTTGGCGCATTTGCTTTCATGGCAGTAACCTGCCAACATCTCTACACACAACAGCAGCTTAATGATGCAAGTGTACCAGGGTTCAGAAGGGAAAAAAAGGACGGTGTGAAAATGAAATAGCCCAGAAGGTGGCAAGGGGGGGGACAACTGAACTTGGGTTCAGACCAGGCAGTTGAACCAAATGTGACAGCACCCTTAAAAGCATTACTATACTGGACTATGAGCCAAGCAAAACTGAATTAAAGTAAGCCAAGCTATGCCAGACCGTACAAGTGAGAAACTGTATTGGTGGCTCTTAAGTGTTCGGATGTTACTAGGGTGTTACTAAAGTATTATTAGTAAGCTATTCTAAGTAATTTTAGCACACTACTATGCTTCTGCTAGGTTGCTTTGAATGACTGCTATTCATCACTGCTTTTAAACTGAAAACCTAAATTTAAAACAAAAACAGTGGCTCATTTGAATACATCTACACACAAGCCAATCATAACAGCACAACTGCCAACTCGTAACAAATGATTTTTTGTGTATTAGAGAATCAGATGCGTGTACACATAGAAAGGGATGCATGTGTGATGGACTTGCGCCCTGAGGCTCCACGTCTTTCCTGATGAGAAGATTTGGGGCTGACTGCTAACTGGAAAAACCATCTGGCTTCCTGACAGAGATTAACTGAAAACTTCTGAAGCACTGGCGTATAAGATAAGACTGTCCCCAACTGCTATAAGCAATAAGGAAGTGAGACACAATTGTGGCGACTGTGCAATATTAATGATTAATAACAACAACTCAGAATGGGATATTAACATACTGCACATTAATGCCCTATATTGCTCACTATTTTTAGAAACCGTATGCAAAACCATATGTAAAACAGGAGGCAATATGCAACAGAAATGGTTTCAAGCTGATGTTACATGACCTTAATTTCACTGTATAAAAAACTCTCCAGTTATCATGTTTAAATATATGTGGTTATTTTGATAATACAGGTATTTGTGTTCTGTAAAACAGGCCAATATAACTATTTTTACTTGTAGGTGCTGTATGTAAATTTTTGACTCTTCCACCAAAGACCATAATATAACCATAATATGTCTGCAGATATTTAAGAAACATGCTAAGTAGGGTTGTGCCGATAGACGAGGCAATAATTCATCGCTTATGGCCTCTATCATGCGCTCGTCTGAGCTCCAGGGAGCATTGCACGTCGGGCAGTTTATCAAGGATGTACTGCTGGTTCGTGTCTCACTATAGTTGTTAAACGTGATATTTCATATCGTCTATTGCAATGTTTCACATTAGACATCGTCGATGCCAAATTGGTCGACATCGCCTAACCCTAAGGCTAAGTGAATATTCTGTATCTGAAAAACTATGCTAAAGTCAGATATTCTGCTTTGAAAATGTGAGTTACATGCACACACATACACTATCTTTGTTTTGGTTCTTTTAACTTGCCCAAAGCTACTTTAGCCAATTATATTTCAGCAGCCCGGGTTGCCTCAGTGGAAAACAGTGTAAGAAAATCAGAAAGGCTTTCAAACTAAGCGTCCGTGAATCAAATGCGACCTCCATTGGACAGTAACATACGAAATGAGACGCAGATTCAGAGTTCCACACGAGGTGTTTACAATCGTAAACATTAGGTGAGCAGGTTACATTTTAACCCTGTTTATTAACAACTCCCTACTCTGAAGTGATTTGCAGTGATAAGAAATTTTTTTGCACCAGACGAAACATGATAGAAATTTAAATACAGCCATTCAGAAGCATAGAATAGTGCGCTCGCTGCACTCCAATGAAATGGAAAGGTTTATGACCTAATAAATACATATTAACCATCTTTAACACTATTAAATGTAGATGTTGAATGCCTGAAATGTGTTAGCTTGCACTGAGTCACTGTTCAAAAATTCAATTAAACACTTTCTATTCTCAAGATCTGCTGCTGCTTTCATTAGTATGGCAATAAAATGTCATGTAAAATGGCATTCAAACTTGCATTATTAGCATGTAACACTGAATAAAGGTGTACATGTGGAGATCATTGTCAGTCTATCCTGTTGTTCAGCTCCAAGAAATAAAAGCCGTTTCTAATATATCAATTCGTGGTGTTGGTTAAAAAAAAAATCCTTTTATTATGGAGAATAATCCTTCTATCGTGTGGCAATGCTTTTATTTAAAACATGATTTAAATCAGCCTTAAGGCTTGTTAGACCGGTATGCTGTTGATGTAGTTGATGTAGCGTGTGTTTTGAACCAGGGGTGCAACACCCAGTTCAACCACTGGTTGTCAAACTTACATACTGCACCTTTAAATAGGTAGCAGATCCTAATGCTGAGACAAAAGTTGTGTTGTATTAATATTACAAAAATATATAATAAAATAACTGTAAAAAAAAAAATGGGTTTATTTTACTACACGTTTCTAAAACTTAATCTGAAATTGAAAATAGATAAATTTTTATCATTTAGCACCACACCAGCCAAGTTTCATGAGTTTGTTTTACTACTAAATTTGTACTATCAAGTTTGTACCAACCAAGTTTCTAAAACTTAATCTGGTCTTATTTAAATAAAAATCCTTACATAAGATCACAATTAAACACCACCTTAAATGCCTTAAAGCTAATTTAAGTAACAGGAATGAGTAAACAAAGAGAGGTTATGGAGAAGTGCAACACACCGGGAAAGAAATTCTATATACAGTGGAGCTGGCCGATAAATCCGTATCGGTATTTATTGACAGAACACCATTGTCAATAACGATTAAAAAAAAAATCCATTATGAATCGCTATAATTTTATTGTAAACATGGCTGCTGAGAGCGCACCTTGGAAGGAATGCCAATAAGCTTATGGTCCAAGTTTGTAATTTTCACGCGCAACTTGCGGCGCAAATAGGGAGCGACGCGCACATGGTGTGCAAGCAGCGCACGTGTCATGTTTTCCAGGCACACCCAATGAGTTAAAAAAAAAACACATTAAGCATCCAGTTGACATCCAAGCATCCGCGAGCACACTGCAATTCATACAAGTAGAACTAACCAATCTGCTTCACACTTTGTATGGAATGTACACCTTTTAGTAAAGGTAGACTAATTACCTCAGACACAGTGCACTAGTATCAGAGCTGAAGCAATGGTTTGTCTGTTTGTCATCCTCTGAAAAAAACGGCTGATGGCTGGCTAGTTACAGTAAGACAACAGGTGAGTGACGTGCGAGTTTTGGGTTGCATCATTGCCACTTCACGTCAGAATAAACAACAAACACAAAAAAGAGTGCAGTATAGCAGCAGTGAGGAGATTGTAAATAAGACAGGATGTAGCCACAGCGGCTTTTTTGTTTCTTCTCTTGTGCAACCCAGCCACCAGCACCCCATCTGAAAGATTTTTTTAGCTTAGGGGGTAATATAAAATACAAACTTCACAATTTGTAATGTTGAAATATGTACTTGAATAATGATGGTTAGTTTCTTTATTTGAAAGCTCAGATTTGATTGTCATCAAAAATCCTTACATTCCTAAATGGATTGTTGAAAAAAAAATAAAAAAAATCAATACTTATTGATACCGAATGATATGAAACATGATATCGTGATAATTACATTTTTTTTTTGTATCGCCCAGCGCTAATATACAGTACTTCAAATATGCAGATTCACATCACAAATACTTACACACTCTTTTCAGCTATATTGAAAATAGTACATGGCTTTATGCTATTCCGAACACAACCTAAAAAAAATAATAATTTTAATATTTATTTGCAGATTTAGTAACCCATGTGTAATGCACATCATATCTGAAGCGGAAACAAACACATTGTGTGGTCACAGAAGCCTTCTAATCTACACTGGCGGCTGAGATGCCCACTGAGCTCTGTTCCTATTATATCTGAAATGACTGTAAATGGCTATCTGAGAGCTTGTGGTAGTAATGCATTGTAACTGTAGCCGCAAAATGCCGTCAGTAAGACATTGCTGTGTGGTTTCATCATCACGGCCCCTATTGGCTGCAATCGACACCCCAATCGTGAGAATTAAGACAGTATCTGCTGGAGGGCAAGGTATCCAAACCGCACCAATAACAGCCGTACTGTATATCATGTACTCATAACTCCGTAGAAGTGGTGAAAACGGAACAGTTATTATTGTACAATCAGGATCAGGAAGTCATTTGTCACTGCTAGACTGGTGTATGTTTGCGCTGTTTAACACTAGACACAGAGTGCCAATGCACGCGCACACACACGCAGAAAAAAAAAAACAACAACGCACCACTTCCTCTCTGTAGCCTAGCAACAGGGCTGGAAGGCGGAGGAGGAGGAGGTTTGTGATTTTCACACTTTTCTACAGACAGATCCTCTTGTTCCTGAGACGTGTGCCCTAGCATGACCCTCTCGGCTCCGTCTCGTAGAGCTTTGTGGAGAGGCCAGAATCGCTTCACTCGTCTTCCATTCAGAGAACAGCTTTCAAAAAGACCACATGCCCCACAGTCTCCTACGGAATGCAGGAAGTTGGGGTTTTATTTAGAGCCTCATTGTGGAAGCTTCCTTATTTAAGTGTAAGGTCTGTATTTATCTTATAATGGATGGGTGAGAGGAACATGTAAAGAGGCATTGCTAAACATTTTTGGGTTTGCTTTACTATACAGTGTTCAGGGTGGTTGCTGTGGAGTTGGTTTATGGTTGCTAAGGTGCATTTAGGAATGCAAAACTATATAAATCAACTAGAGTTACCAGAGGACTGTTGAACAAAGCTGCTTTGGGTTTTTTACCCAGGTAAGTTTAGGGATGGAACAGTTATAAATTTCAGTAGTACGATTATAGTCTAAGGAATAATCCCTATTTCATGGTTATCTTGATTATTATGCATTCATTAATTTCAAAACACTACTAGTTTAGAAAAATCACAAGAAAACTCATATTTTAAAGTAAAAAAAAAAAAAAAAAAAAATATATATATATATATATATATATATATATATATATATATATATATATATATATATATATATATATATATATTAGGGGTGTCACGATTTAAATTTTTTAATTGAAATCGATCGAAATTTATGCTCAATTTCGATTATCGAATCAAAAAATAGAATCGTCGATGCTGCCACGCCCCTATGTCACGTCAGCTTGTCTTGCCAAGCGGGAAAAAACAGGCTTGTTGAAGTGCTTGTTGAACTGCAGAAGCAGGAGACCCGTCGACAGAGCTTAAATCCTCTCCTCTTTCAATGAAGTCGCCGGTGTGGAAGCATTTTGGATTTCCAGTAAGTTATGTTGACAACGTTCGTGTTGTCGACAAAAAAAAACAGTTTTGCAAGCTCTGCTATGTACGTATTAGGGTTGTCCGATAGACAACACCGGCATCACGATCCTCCGCCCGCCCCCTTTGCTAACCCGCTCGTGAAAAGTACACACTCAGGCCCTGTTTACACTGTCTTTGTTTGTAAATGGCATTTTAGAACGACAACGATTTAACATCCACAGTGGCGTGTAGCATTTCTGAGCAGCCCTCCTTCCTCTCTACCTCTGACACACACACACACACACACACACACACACACACATACAGTACACAGACGCACACACACAGCCATGGGCTCGAGACAGCGGGTTCAGGCAGTCAGAGGATTAGTAGACTGCTTCAATCTTTCACTCACTTGTACTTAGTCATTTTAGCGAACACCTCAGATACTGTTGGCTGGTTCCTGTTGGTTGTGCGTCTTTTTTACCGACGCCATTATAACGACACAGATCACTGCCTATTCACGAGTCCCGCAGAAAAAGTGATTGACAGGTGGTAATTATGTGTGTATCTTGCCTTTATTCATTTACTGTATGATTTGTTTATGGGTAAAACAAAGACCATGCAGGTCAGGTACTTTAAACGGTAGGCTACAAATAATTATTTGGTCATTAATTAATTAATTATTCATAATCGAAAATCGAATCGAATCGTGCCTTTAGAATCGAAAATGTAATCGAATCGAGGATTTTGAAGATCGTGACACCCTTTATATATATATATATATATATATATATATATATATATATATATATATATATATATATAATGTTTTTGGCATTTAAACAAAAATACAAATTTTACACTGAAAATAAATGATAAAACAATAAATAAATAAATAAATAAAAGAATGAAATTTTAAAAATAGTAAATCTAAAAGTCAACAAATTTTAAATTAAACCAAAATTACATGAAACTCCGGAGGAAATATGGATTGCGCGGCGATGAAATGACATTAATCGAATTATGTGAATTATGTAAAATGGCATCATGAAAGAAGCATTCAAAAGCAACTCATGTAAACACCTTAATCATATTATTATTTAATTCAGATTAAGGCAAATAATTTGATTACTGATGTCCATATAAACGTAGTCACAGTCTCAAATCTGCAACAATCAAAGGCTAAAAATGTCCATCTGAATATGTGACTGTAGAGACGGAAATTCAAAAAGGACACATTTTAAAGATATTTCAGGATTTTATGGTAAAAACCACCTCTAAGCAGAGCAAACTAAAATAACGGCACTTATAATATTATCTGATAGTCATTCAAGTTAATAAATTAAATGCAATAGTTCACATGAAAATAAAACTTCTTTCAACGTGTAAAATTACTCGCTGTTTTCAAACCTTTATGAGTCTTTTTTTCCTGTCGAACACACACACTAGGGCTGCTCGATTATGGGAAAAATCATAATCACAATTATTTTGATCATAATTGTTATCACGATTATTCAAAACGATTACCAGTTGAAGTCCAAATTATTCACCCCACTGTGAATTTTTTTTATATATAAATATTTCCCAAATGATGTTTAACAGAGGATTTTTTTTACAGTATTTCCTATATTTTTTCTTCTGGAGAAAGGCTTATTTGTTTTATTTTGGCTAGAATAAAAGCAGGTTAAATATTTTGAAACATATTTTAATAGCTCAATATTATTAGCCCCTTTAAGCTATATATATATATATATATATATATATATATATATATATATATATATATATATATATATATATATGTTTGATTGTCTGCAGAAGAAACTACTGTTATACAATGACTTGCCTAATTACACTAATTAAGCCTTTTTCACTTTAAGCTGAATACTAGTATCTTTGAAAATATCTAGCCAAATATAATTTTCTGTCATCATAGCAAAGATAAAAGAAATCTCTTATTAGAAATGAGTTATTAAATCGGTTATGTTTAAACTGGGCTTTCAGCATCTTCACTGTAAGAAAAAAAAAAAAAACTTTAGCTACAGCAGTCTTTCAGTCAAGAGCAGTGAGGGATTTTCTCCTTTTGTTGTTTGACTAATGATAAGAACAGGCGGCAGCAGGATTATTGCACGCGGTCACTTTAAGAATAGTGCGGCTGTGATATAGTTTCTCATTCACGTCTTTTGATTCTCACCATGTTTATTACACAAATGATGGTTAATACGAATAATCACTAAACACCGTGCTCTGACACAAATGTATTTGATCATTAAATTGCTCGCATTACAACAGCATGTGCTCTTTCGTGCTTTTAAAAATATGAATAATGTGCATCCTGTGCAGCAAGCGTTACATTACAGTACATGCTTTTAGTCATTTTCACGTTGAACTGAGCTTTGCAAAGCAACAAATGTGTACAACTGGAAATAGGGCGGTATATAAAGGAATAATGGTTTATCTCGATTAATGGTTTTTCATAATCGTTAGAAGCTAAAATCGAAATCGAAACCGGATCTTCGGTTAATTGTACAGCCCTAATAAACACACAAAGATATTTTGAAGAATTTAAAAAACATGACACTGATAGTTGGAAAAACAAATACTATGGAAGTAGATGGTTACCAGGTATTTAAAAAACTTAGAAATAACTTCTTTTGTGTTCAAGAGAAGAAACTCAAACAGGTTTGTGACAAGTGAAGTGTGAATAAATGAGTGCAAAGTAAGGCTTAAGAATGAGCCCATCGTCCTACTTGACCAGAGATCAGATGTGGCTGCAAAGTTACCGCAGAAGTAAAAATCAGCCAGTCTTTAACAGTGGGGTCATGTGGCAAGTGGGGAAAGTAATTAAAAAAATCATCCTGGAAAATTTTTTATTGATTATAGGTTGTGAATTGGGCTGGGCGATAAAATCAATATCGATATTTATTGACCGAACACCATTGTCAATATCAATAAAAAAAAAAAGATAGGGTATGTAGTTTCGGGATGAAGCACCATAGCTTTATTAATATGTGGCTGATGAGCATGCGCCTTGGAAGCAGTGCCAATAAGCTTTGGGGTGTAAGTTTGTCATTGCCAATGGAGGCTTGCACGGCGCGCGTATGGGAGCGACGCACACATGTTGTGCAAGCACATGCCCTTAAGACTTGCATGCATTTTCCAGGTACACCTAGTTGAATACATCAACTTTTCCAAATGCGGCGAGTGCACCACGATTCATGCAAGTAGAACAATCTGCTTCACACTTTGTATGAAATACACAGATTTCAGTTATAATGGCAGACTAAATACCTCAGGCAAACACGGCGCACCCGAATACTGCAGCGGTTTTTACTTTTCTCCATAAACTGGTCATCCTCTGAAAAAACTCTTAATGATCGCCTAGTTCAAGTGATGTCATGGGAGCGCGAGTGCAAAGCCCATTGTAAATGGTCAAGGAAACCACATGCAAATGTGAAAATGAGTCCTGTATAGCAGCAGTGAGGAAATTGTAAATAAAAAAGGATGTAAGGATGTCGCCAGAGTGGCTTTTTGGTTTCTTTTCTTGTGCATGCCAGCCACTAGCTCCCCATCTGAAAGATTTTTAAACATAGTGGTAATGTAGTCATTCAACTTCACAATTTGTAATGCTGTAGTATGTACTTGAATAATTATGGTTGGTTCCTTTACTTGAAAGCTCAGATTTGGATATCATGATTTGTTTTGTTGACAGAGTTTGAGGTTTACTGTATCATTATCATTCACACCTTAAAGTTTGCTTTGATTGTACAGTATTTACTCTTTATCATTGCGCACACTTTGTAACATTTTATTTATCAAATTTACAAGTCTCTTTAAAACTTATGTTTATTTTATTATAAAGAGATTTTTGTTTTTGAATATTAAAAATATTTGCCTTATTAATGTTGGTAAATTTAAATAAAGTGGTTAGATAAAAAAATCTAATATTCCTAAATGTATTGGTAAAAATATTCAATAAATATCGATATAGAATGAAATGAAACATATAACCCAGCCCTAGTTCTGAATCCTAATTTCAATTACTTTTTGATTAATTGCCCAGCTCTATTATAACTGTTGGTAAAATTACAGCAGCATGTATAAAGCTGCGGTCACACTGGCCTTTTCCTCCCATAGACTTCCATTCATTCGCACGCGAATGCGTCAGACCGGAAACGCAGGGTCATGCGTCAAATTTCGCAGGTTGCTGCGGTGCAAGGTTCAAGCTTGATGAACTCTGACCTGCGAAATCGCATCACTTGACTGCGTGAGAGCAATCGAGGATCAAAACATGACCTCTCTGGACAGAAATTCAAAACATGGAGCAATCGCTCGCTTTTTTTTTAATTTATGTCTAATAATCTTGTTTATTCCCGCCCCTTTTCCCAGTGCGTACGACAGAATTTCGCACTCACAAACTCAAGTGTGACCGCAGCTTAATACTGAGGTTTTGGAAAGACATTCAATGCCCTACACTTAAATTATGGATGGAATTTATTTATTAATAATTTTATGATTGAGAATGTGTCATGAAAAAATTTTAGCCAAAATGAATAATGATCATAAGGAAGTGGATTTATGGGAGAATTTCATTTCTTCACTTAAACTATGAATGTGTCTACTCTGTTGTGCTCTCTAGTATTATCTTTATGCATTTGTTACAGTTTTTCGAATAACTTTTTTCTAAATTTATTAACAACTTTCTAAACTGTGAAAAATTTGTATGCATTTTGTATTTTTGTTTGGTACTGTATGATTTATTAAGAATACACCAATAAATACTTACATTTTTAAAAACCACAAACAAATAAATATATTAGAAACATTTTTTATGTTAATATATGATTAAAATAAATATACATTTTTCCTGGTGACACTTTGCTGAATATCTCAAGTGAGTTAATTTCATTTAAAAAGCCTTCTGCAATCATTAAACCCAGGAAAGTTCAATAAAAAATGTGTGTGGTTTTCACTATGCTCTTAGAAAGATACTAAAAAACCAAATCATACTTAATAAAAAAGCATTATTATATAGTTTAACAAAGCAGTATGAGCATTTCTCAAAACGTCTCCTTTCGCCCTCCACAAGAGAAAGTCATACAGGATTAAAAATGACATAAGGGTGAATAAACAACCCTTTGCATAAATTATTCCTTTAGAACACGGCGCTAGTGTTCAGTTGACGTGAGGAATCCAATAGCGTCGCTTTCCTAGCAGCTTTAAAAAGTGCCTGAAAAGAAAGCTCACAGGCTCTGATCAAAGGGTCTTGATTTCCATCTTTCTCCTTTACAGCAGATTTCTTTCAAAAGCCGTGTCATGTGAGTGGGAGATGAGCGGTCCCTTTGCAGCACATTCTGACCCACAACCTATTTCTTCTAATACAGGGCACGTTTTTAATGGCTTTCTAGATCTCCCAAGATGGTGCCTCACCAGAGAAAGGACAGTGTGGGATTTTCTGCTCCAATCAAACTTTTAAATTTGCTTTAAAGTTAGAATGAAATTAAAATTCTCCCTAAAAATGTATGTTATACGGTAGGTCTTACTGCAATCGTTGTAATGTTTAATAGAAATGTACTCAAACTTCTGGTAAAAAAATGAATGATGATACTTTTGTTCCAGAAATGCAAATATACTCTGAAAGGGTCTGATGTTCGAACAATAATTGTGATTTGTGAATGGAGATTTCATTAGCTTTTAAAGATGTAAACGTATCACAGAATATGTCCCAGTTGCTTTATATGATTTATATGTTTAGTGGTGAAAAAAATAAAGAAATTAAAGTTTTTAAAGGGTCATGAAACCCCCTCTTTCAGTTCAAGTCTACCTCAGAATTTTTTTGAAAAATGCATCATAATAGGCGTAGGGCGCTGTGAGCAGAGGGAGAAGTGGACGTGGCCAGCAGAGCAGGGGAAAAAGGGGAGCGAACAACTGTTGTCAGACACCAACCATGAGAGCCTCCATGGTTTTATAGTTTACAAAGATAAAAGGCAAAGAACTAAAAAGTAAGTTATTTATTGCCCTTCTACATATGTTTTTCGTAATTTCACATACACATAACCATAATTTGTTATATCATCATAAAGATAATCGTGTTTATATAAACACTATAAATAAGGAGGACTTCTCTCCTCCTGGATCCCCAGGTCTAAATGCAGACACAGTGGATAGCAGTGCAGCAGGTCTCTTGCCCTATCTATTTCAACCATTAGCCCTGGCTGTAATCTGGAGGGTTTTAAACATGGGCAAACACAGCAGCAAAGATATAGGCGATGTGTCTGAATGGTAATGAACTCAACTGATAAAAGACAAAGTCTGCCATTCTCCAGCTCTCCCGACAAAAATGCTTGCTGCAAACCAACAGCTTTTCTGTATCGGCCCGGACAGCATTGCAGGGCAAACATTCAACAAACCCCATGAATCATGAAAACAAGCACATACGACTTGTGCCGTGTGCGGACGCAGTCTCACCCAGTCACTGGATCTCACAGCTTGGCAGGTCTTGAGTTACGGAAAAAACATGCTCTCATAAAAGAATACGTTTAGAATAATTAAGAGGCAGGGTCTTTTCATATATGGTTTCCGCTACGTAAATTTTTCCATGGCGGGGCGCCACGCCAAAATTGATCCCGCCACGGCTACATTACAGCTTTTTATTTAAAACATTTAGTCATGTTTTTTTTATTTAATAGCGGGTGATAATCGCACCAAAACGTATTAAAGGTAAGGGAATTAAAACAACAAAACTTTTCTTTAACCGTAGTACTGCTGTGCGTTATTTGTTTAACTCTTTAGGGTTACATGCTGATGCGTGAGGCCAGTAAACACGACGTAAAGCTGTTTCACTTTACTTCAGGACACAATAATACCGCTCTGTATCTATTGAAGACATTCATAATTATTCTAAGCAAATCTAATAAATGTTGGAGACATACTTTTTACATTGTCGGACTAAATTGTACAACAACAGCGTTCATTTGAGCGCGCACAAGAAGATCTGTGGTTAAGCGACGTATATTTGAGGGGGTGTGCAAGAAATTTTGTGCACGAGCAGAGAAAATCACCGGGCAAGCAAAGACATTCGCATGCTCGTAAGCCATTACATAAATGCGATCCTGACTTGTAAAACTGCTCTCACGACATTTGTCATTGAAATACCACCAGGTGGTTGGTAGATCTGTGTAATAAAGGCCCGCCCCGACAGCTGGAAAACAAATGAGAGGAAATACTGCCATAGGATAAGAAAACTCTAATAAACCATTTTATCTCTGATAAACCAACGCCTCATCACTTTACTAGCAGATGCATGCTACATCACCAATTTTGATCCCGTCCTAAAAATTATTTTAAACCCAGAAGATAAAATTAGCTGACAAGAGCTCAAAATTTTCCAGTTTTCTCCACAATTAAAGCTGCCAGGTGCTAATGTTATCTTAACTGATGCTCAACACACAAATCTGACCAAATAAAAAAAATAAATAAAATACTCCAGGGTGTCTTGAACCTTTAAAAGCTTAAAGGTTTAGAGGCTATAAGGCTATGGCCGCACGATATTAGAAAAATCTGACATTGTGATGTTTTGCATTTCTGCTATATAAATTGCAATATAAATATAATTGCACCAGATGACTTACAGTAAACAGCTCTATTTGGTTTATTGATTTTCAATTGATTGGCATGATTCTGTAGGGGGAACAAATGATGCATGAGATGTAATAAACAAATTACAAGCATAGCTAAATGCAAAAGCGCAAGTATAAAAATGAAATAAACAGTACTTTTTCAGGGTAGTCAAATCGTATTCAAATACAGAAACTGAAAACATCTAATACAAAATAACACTACAAAGACTTTACTGTTTAAATGATTCAAAAAAGGTGTCACTGTGGTGCAGTGAGTAGCAAAATTGCCTCACAGCTAAAAGGTTGTGATTCGAGCCTCGGTTGGGTCAGTTGGCATTTCTGTGTGGAGTTTGCATGTTCTCCCAGTGTTTGCGTGGGTTCCCTCCGTGTGCTCCGGTTTCCCCCACAAGTTCAAAGACATGCGATGTAGGTGAATTGGGTAGGTTTACTTGTCTGTAGTGTATGAGTGTGAATGAGTGTGTATGGATGTTTCCCAGTGATGGGTTGCAGCTGGAAGGGCATTCGCTGCGTAAAACATATGCTGGATAAGTTTGCGGTTACAAACTTAACAAAGGGACTAAGCCAAGAAGAAAATAAATGAATGGATGAAAGATTCAATAAAATGATTTTCTATTAAAGTTACAAATGGTAAAATTTAGTGTCTGAATGCTTTAAACTCTCTAAGACCTAAAAAACGAAGTGCAAATGATAAACATTTACTCCATTACGGTCAAACTCTGCAGTAACTCCACAAATTTCATGTATTTTTAACTGTGGCTATATAATTCCAATATAACATTGCAGATTCTGCGATGTGACTATTGCAGATGTACACTGCAATATCAATGCTGAAATTATATATTGTGTAGCTCTACTATAGACTCCTGTAACTAGCCTCAGGACGCTGGAATACTAAGGGGTAACACGTTGTGGCTAATAAAGTTATAAATAACCATGTGTCAGGCATCATGATAACCAACATTGTTCTGAGCCCTAATAGTTTATTTATTCTTTAATTAAATACAAGTCTGACAAATTAAAATGTGACAGATAAGCATAAAATATAATGTGGACATATTCACTTACAATCAGAAGGAGTCAAAATACTTGTGTTGTTAGTTTCAGAAGTTGTTATATAGGAATAACATTTCTTTGAATATTGTGACAGACCAATCAGAATCAAGTATTCCTGAGGGCCATGTAAAAATGCTCTTAGTAACTGACTTGTTTTCTATCATGAACCATCAAAAACCACAATTTTAGCTGTCTTAACTGAAGGTTGATGGATGCATTTTTTATTTAAAGCCATGTCAGCAACCAATGCTATTTTTATTACAGGAACATTTCAATATTAAATATTTAATTAAAAATCAACAAACAAATAAAAAACATAAATTAAATAAGATTTTTAGTGTTAATACATGATAAAAATTCTTAAATCTTTTCTGGTGTCACTTTGCTAAAACTTTCCTCAAGAGATATCCAGAAAAGTCACGAATGGTCTGAGAGTAAGAAAATGTACAGCCATTTTTGAATTATTAACTTTGCTCGATATCCTTTACGATTATAATATGGACAAGTGTAAACAGGACTTCTTTTTTTACAATTCTTTTTTTGTAGTTCAAAAAAGATCATACAATAGGGCTTGGTGATTAAATGATTTATTAGTTCCATAATATTGTTAATTTTCATGCACTTTTTGTCAGTAAAGCCGGTTTTAGTAAACCTCAAAAATATGCTTTTATTTAGCATTTATTACACAAAGTCATAAGCTGTGTCCCAAATCGCATACTTGTGCACTATTCTAAGCCATTTTGTAGTATAAATAGTGTAAGTAGTGCGTTCACACTGAAAACTCTAAAAATAATAAGTGCACTTTAATTACCCGGATGATGCCCTCATGCGGCCGGTAAAATGAAGTGTGTAATGATGGACACTTCACGCACTCAACGACCACAGGTTTGCTCACATAGCAGAAGGGGCGGAGCTATCAGCCGCTCATGTTGGATTACTTTATTTATTTTGGATGATGAAAGCAAAATTCTCCTACAAGAGTGATTACAGCATCCCCCGTTGGTGAATGCGGTTATACTCATGGCAGGTATAGTTTGGTAGTTTGGCCATTTATTTCACTAATTTGGCAACCGTCAAACGTCATCAGAAAAACAGTTTGAATTTCCGCTTAGTAAAAAAAACATTGGTGTTCCATTTGAGACGACACTACAGTCATATACTATGCTGTTAAGTGTGTAAGTGCTTAAGTGCATAGTGTGCCATTTGAGATGCAGCTATAGTGCACTGTGAAGCTAAGCTAAATTTGCTAAATTACCACATAATTTTTGTATTCAAAAATCCCATTTTGTACTCCAAACTCACTTCATATTATTCCATAGTTGTGTTAATAATTACATTGAATCAATGAAAGCAGTTAAAACTTCTATTAATAATGCTATGCTATGGAGATTTCCTGAATTTCGTGGGTATTTGGAGTTTTTTTAAGGAGAGCTCCCTCTAGCCTTTGGAGGAGATTTACTGCTAATTACACAACCGTACTTCCCTGACAAGATATGCATGACAATTGTTAGAATGACACAACTTTCTTTATTGGGTAAACCATAGTAAATCTAACCACAAACCATAATCAACAACTTACGAAGTACCAATAATGTATAAAATTGAGAGGTCCAACACTACATTAAAGAAAAGATCTGTCACTTTTTTCCTGTTTCATTACAACTTGCATGTGGCCAAACTGCATCTACTCAAATATAATGATCAATAGTTCTCAAAAAAGACAGTGAGGTCATACCCTCTGACCCTTGCACTGCACTAATGAAATGCCTTGCAGCAATCCTAGAGTCCAAGGGTACAAAGAGCCCCTGTAATATAAGAATAAGACCAACCCAATAATCATTTCTCTTTCAAAAGGGTCCCAAATAGACATTTTTTTCTAAAATCTAGCCCATAAAGCATCATGCTACAGACCTACAGAGGGAGGACAAAAGTTTAACAAGACTGACTGTAAAAACTGTGCTGCAGCTGATCTTTTAACAATTTAAACCTAAAAAAAATGGCCTGCAATTCATCCAAGATTCTCCTGACAATGTGAAATTGCTTTGGGGTACAATGTCGATTTAGCAGATAGATAATAGTCCTGAAACTTAAATTTTTCCTGTAGTATTTGGAATTTAAATGATGTTTTTAATAATCTGTTTTAATAATAAAAGGACAGAATTTTAATAACAAACATTTTTAAAAATTGGTATTAAATTTTTCATTATCAATTTTAATATCATTAAAACTGCATAATAATTTTGTGAGAACAATAGTTTTTTCAGGTTTCTATACTAAGGAAAATGTTCAAAAGAATGATAGTTTTCTACAATTATAAACATATTTCCTGTCACTGTTGATCAGTTTGTTCCTTGCTTAAGTGTACATTTCCTAACACTTACTAACTACTGAATAAGAGCCTTTTTAGGTTGATTTCTTCATAGTGTTCATAAACAGAGGTGAAAACAACTGCTGTTAGGAATAAGTTCACTCCAGTTCACAGATTTAGCATAAATAGCATTTTTGTTTCTCTCCTCATAATATTACAGACTTATAATAACAGATTTCACATTTAAAAATATGAGTAACAGATGAATATTCATATAATGAATCAATTCAAATCAACAGTGTTACTCAAAAAAAAAATGGTAACAGAAAAACCATTCATCAACACAAATACCACAAATCATAATTTCCTGGCGCTTAGTTCTTTCAAACTAAACACCCATTCAGCCAATCAAGACTGATTGTGACCTGAATGTGACTTTACTGAAGGCACCAGAATGACATCAAAATACAAAATATTCAGTTTGATTGGAAAACCTACCCATTCTCCACACATATATGGTAATAACCGAACGCCTGCTGTTCTAAATAATATCAGAATTATGAAAGATGTTAGGAGCATGCGCCTGTGCTTTTGAAAAACTCCCACACCCAAATGAGCAAGTGTGTTTTATATTCATTTTTATATATATAAATTTGGACAGATTAGCCCACGCAAATCCGGTACACAAACATCACAGACTGTGCTTTCTTGGCGGCTCATCGACAGACACACAAATGTACCTTTAACAGGGTACATTTAAACCTGAAGCTGCTAAAGTGAAGTACATTTTGTTTGTTTGAGTAGTACAACCTCTCTTCATTTCAGCTCAGGTTTCAGGTTCATACCAACAACTGTGATCCTCAGAGGGCGGGGCAGACTTTTATTTTCCAGGAAAAGCATGACTATTACTTTTGTTCACACTTGCTCACATAAGTGAGAAAATTTGCTGAGTAACTACTCAGATACGGATGTGATTAACATCTTAAATTGTGTGGACTGTTAGAGGTGCACTATATCTTTTCCAAGAAATCATAATGACGATAAAATAAAAGACATTTATAATTTTCTAAATTTAACAATCTTTTCTCAGATTCTGAAATTTCATATATTCAGCCTTCTTTGGACTTCAAGTATTTAAAAATGGTTTAATAAAAACAAACTTATACTAAATAAAAAGAAGTCTTGAAGTATAGTGTTCTTTAAAAAAAAAAAAAAAAAAAAGCTCAGCAGTTACACTTGGTAGACATATGGCCCGTTTCCATTGAGTGGTACAATACGATACTGTATGGCTTGCGTTCCACTGCTAAAAGGGTACCAATGGTGTATGACAGAAAGTTTTAGTCGACATCATTCTTGCTCGAGAAAATGTCTACAGTAAAGCTGTACGGGTAGTTCACATATCATATGAGAAGCACTTCTCACAAAACAGATGCTATACGCACAAATATTTGTGTATAAATGTTCATTACTACCTTTCTATGAACTTGATTGGATTATAACTGCAGATCAATGATGCAAAATAGCCTATTGTAACGTCTGCAATTATATAAAACAAATAAATAAATGCGACATATACAGTATGAACACATACAGACCCTTACAGTCTCCGACATGTTACCAATTACAGAAAAACTACACACAGCATACATTTAGTCCTTCAAAAACAACACACAACATATAGCCCGCAGTCAGTGTGAACCTCTCTTATCTGTGTCTTTAATCTTCACCAGCACATGTAACTTCCTGTTAGAGAGTAATTCTGTTATTCTGAGTTCATAATATTCCAAAAGGTGATGATAATAGTTAAACATGGCAGTTTGTTCATGCTTTAGGTTGCTGGAAGAATCATTTGCTCTATTGTTTATGCGTCAGTCTCGCTACTGTTAGTTTCTGACAGGATCGGAAGTCAGAAGTGCTTTAATAATAACACGTACGTTGTTATTATCATCAGCTCAAGACTTTTGTTATTTCAAATATAGATGTGCACACGAGCGCAAGCGAAAAAGCAAAACCACTCACACTTTAGACAGCCTTGTAAAAAAAAAACTACAAGGCACAGGGTAGAAATTTGCTCTTCTTCTTGCCTTTGTGGCTGTTCACCAAGACGAAGACAAAGGTCTGTTTGAGCATGGGTCGACTATGGCTCATTATGTATATATTATAATGTTGGAATGTATCAGCTTATTTAAAACATGGCGGTTACCTTGTTTTCATTCTGGCTTGTGCATGAGCTAGTGACGTTTCTCTGTAAACTAATAGCGTTTAGCTGCGCGTCTAGCTACGCCTTTTGGTACCCTTTTGCTAGGCTCTTTGCAAAGAGTACCCAAAATTAGTTGGATTTGCTTCTTCTTTTTTTTTTTTTTAAAGTACCATATGACAGTGGAAACAGCCATAAAAGCGTACCGAACCGTACCACTCAGTGGAAACAGGTCAATAGATATTTATTTAATGATGGGTCATAGTTGTCTAACGTTGATGAATTTAAATGTCTACACTGTAAACAAAAGTTGACTCAACTTAAAATGAAGGCAACAAACTTCAGAACATTTTTAGTTGACTCAACCTTTAACCAAATTACTTCACTTGACTCGATTGAGTAAACTCAAAAATGTCCTGAAGTTTGTTGCCTAAATTTTAAGTTCAGTCAACTTTTCTTTTTTTCACAGTGTAGGTCTTTGGCTCAATACTGAATGGTTCTTTAAATCTCATATTGATTTTATAATTAAAAAGTCATATCAGTGCTTAGGTTCTCTTTATCGCTCTATTAATTGTTTTTCATTTCAAGTGAGAAAATAATGGATTTCTCAATTATTATTCCATATTATTGATTATGCTGATATTATTTATAACAATACCTCTGATATTATTTAAAAACCCTTAAATACTGTTTTCAACTCTTTATGCAAGATGTCCGTATAGAACCCATCATTGCATATTATACAAATCTCTTGATTTGCTTCAACCTAAGTTCTGCAAACAATTTAATGGATATTTGTCTCTTTTTAAATGTGTTTATTTTAGATTACTATCTTAAAGCAGTTTTTTTTTTTTGTTCCATTTACCTCTTCATATTCACTTCCACTTATGCAACAGAAAGTGGCCGTAGGTCCTTTCAATGCAAAACTCCTTTTGACTGAAGTAATCTCCCTTCTTCTTTCAGATCAATCAAGTCATTTTGGCTATTCAGGACTAATTTATTTTCTTTTTGGGAAACAACTTGTAAATGTTATTTAAATTGTAATCAAAACTAATGCTTATTATTTATTTGCATATCAAATTGTTTGTACTTTTTATTATATGTTTTTCTTTGCTTCTGCTTTAGATTGTGGGAAGTGGTTCTGGTAAAGTGTGCTGCTTGTTTGATTGTTTGCTTTGTTTAGCTGTATGTTTGTTATGATGTGTTGTACTGTTTGATTTATGTACTTCATAGGGACTGACTTGAAAATGAGATGGTTCATTTCAAGGGGCTATCTTATTTAATAAACTCAAATAAATATGCATAGTTAAAAAATAAAGGTTATTTATAGTCATTGTTCTAAAACTTCTCTGAGGAACCAATAACTGTTCTTTTATGGTCTCACTGTGAAATCTCCATGCTGGAACCTTTATTTTTAAGAGAGCAAGAGGAAAAACAAACAGACATCTTTATACATTATTTTAAAAAGTTAATTCAATATAATTTAAAAAGTATTCACTCACTCTTGTTTTCTTGTTCTTTTGAACACAAATAAAAATGAACAAATGTTGGAAACCAGTAATCACCATTGGCTTCCATATTTGTTTTTCATACTATAGAGGTCAATGGTTACAGGCCTCCAGCATTCTTCAAAATATCTGCTTTTGTGTTCAAAAGAAACAAAGAACTCAAACAGTTTAAAACAAGTCAAGAGTGAGTAAATGAACACAGAATTTACATTTTTGGGTCAACGATCCATCAAAAGAAGGGCTAAACATTAAGGAGCAATATTCAAATCCTCAATATAGTTAACAGCAGTCCACTAACACTTAAGTCCAATTTCATAAGCTGTAATCTAATCTAATAAAAAAGAAACATTTAAAACTAAAATTCATCACTGTAAAAAATAAATAAAAATGTAAAACTGCATAATAGCTTTGTACGAACCATCATTTTTTCAGGTTTCTTTAAAGAGCACCTATGATGAAAATCATCTTTTATAAGCTGTTTGGATTGAACTGTGTGTAGGTATAGTGTGTCCACAGTCATACTGGAGTGATATAAAGACAGTAAGTCTCTTTTCTTAATTTTCTGACGTTAAAATAGGATCCAAATCCCTCCCATTTTGAGGCCAACTGCAACGTGATGTAGGAGTGCGGTTTCTCCGCCCACCAAATTGATTGACAGTCACATATTAAAATGCCTCCATAATAAAGCCAATATGTATATGGATGTCAATGCTTACAGGCTTTCAACATTCTTCAAAATATCTGTTTTTGTGATTCCTTAAAAAGAAGGGCTAAACATTAAGCAACATTTAAATATTCAATACATTTAACAGCAGTACACTTAAGTCCAATATCTTGAACTCTAATTAAATCTGATAAAAAAGCATACAAGTATATAGATGTCAATGGTTACAGGCCTCCAACATTCTTCAAAACATCTGCTTTTGTGTTCAAAAGTAACAAAAAAACTCAAACGGTTTAAAACCAGTAACGAGTGAGTAAATTAATACAAAATGTACATTTTGGGGTGAACAATCCCTTAAAAGAAGGGCTAAACATAAAGGAGCAACATTCAAATACTCAACACAGTTAACAGCAGTACACCAACAAGTCCAATTTCTTAAACGCTACTTTTTTTCGTTCTTGTTTTTTTGCTTTTCTGGGGGTTTTCAAACACTTTGAAACACATCAAGTCCAATGCAACCACTAAATAAATGCTTTTTCAATTAAATCTAGAAGTGGTGATTCAAATGTGCACATTCTTAAAATGTTTTCGTCTGCTTTTAAACCTAGATTTAGCATAATCCACTTGTAATCAGATTGCCGCAAATGCATCTTAATGCCATTTCCGTGTAAACAGGGCCCTGGAATCCTAAAACAACCCTTAGAAATCACTTTAAAAAGTGGTTGATAAGTACTAAATTCTTACTAAAGAGCAAAGTAATAAGCAGCGACAGTACACTGAGGCCTGATTCAGTTGACAAATTCCATTCTCACATGATTTCTTCCCCTTCACACCATTTCCCTTTCACTCTCATTAACACTTGCCAAATACACGCGAAAGGTGCCTGTTTGATAGTGTTAATCTTTTGCTGTGATGCATCAGCCTCATTTTTTGATAAAAATCAGATCAAATCCATCAAACACTTTCATCAGGTGAGACTGAGGGAAATCAAATTTAGCACCTGATGGGTTTCTGACCCCACTGTAGACCTTCACAAGAGGAAATCACACCTCCTACAGGTTTTCACAGTATAAATGACTGCACTTGCCGGAGCTCAACATCAAACTCAAAAGACTTCTGCAAACTGCGGCTTCTGTACAAAGAACTATAGAGTGAACAATTCACAACCACATCCTCTTTCACTTCTTTACTTTGTCTAATAACTCAATAGAGGTTTAAGAAATTATTCAAAAGTTGAAACTGTTGTTTTTTTTAATCCTGTATGACTTTAGTGAAAGTTCTAGATCAGTTACAGCAAAAATACTGTATTTACATTTACAGCCCCATTTATCTTGCTGTATGTATTTACAGTATTGTACATCTCTACTATAAAATACAGTAATTTTAGCAATGCAACTTTAAAACACAGTAACATACTATGTAATTGTCCTACTGTATAATACAGTTCATATTACAGTTAAATACTGTGTAATTAAAAAATTATTAACCATGTGCACTGTGAAAAATATCCATAAATCAGGAGTTTTCTGTATTTTGTGATTCATGTTTTTATTTTTCCCTGTTTATTTATGTTTTTGACTCACATTAAAACATCCTGATCTTACTTCTGACAACTTTTAACCTTAAAAAGTTTGAAGTGATATATTGTCCAGATTGATGTTGTATATTACGGTACAAAAACCTTGTAATAAGCTGCCAGTACATTTTCTGTTATTTTACATTTTTCAACATCAGAAGTCGACAGAGCGGAGATCAAGGTCCCATAATCACAACTGTAAAGAAATGGAAAACAGAAAATACCGATTTGGTTAATTAACATATATTTATATACAGTGTGAATTTAAAACAAGAAGGTTTCAAAACGGCTTTGAAAGAAAATGTTCTGTAAGGGTGCAATAAAATGAATAAAATTGGGCAAATAAAAATGAATTATGCAATTGACTGCCATAGTATTTTGTGTTCCTATTGGATTGTAAATTTCTGTATTGTCCAACATTCTTCGCAATTTCTTGTTTTATGTTCAAGCTCAGAAACGCTTTAGTGCGAGGAAATGGTGAGGTACTTTTGGGTTCACTATCCCTTTCTTTTACTTCACTTTCTTTCTGTTATGCATCATCATCATTATCATATGTATAAAGTACAGTTAAGCAGGTTAGATTAACAGTGCTTACCTGTCAGGTCTTTATCCTAAACGAAAGTGCAGCATTATTATTTCACCATTTCCCTTTGTCTTCCACAGAAGTCATTAAAACAGGCTCCGAATGACATGTGATAAGCAAAAGATGACAGGATTTTCATTTTTTTTTGCCTGAACTAATCCTTTAAAAGTATTGCATTATAGCAGTGTTGAGACTGACAGACTGTTTAACTGCTACTACATCCCTGCTCAAGGCAAAGACACTCTGATCTCTTCATTTTCTAAAGCAGATCAATAGATTTCTCCACTTGGCACGCATCAATCATACCCGAATTAGCGTCTGATCACTGCGGATAAAGACCAAAGGACTATCTTTTCACCTTCAAATCAAAAATGAAACATCAGACCGGAGAAGAACTTAAAATTTCAAGCACACCAAACTGTCCAGATACTATAGTGCAGTGTTTCTCAACCACGTTCCTGGAGGTTCACCAACCCTGCATGTTTTGTTGTCTTCTTTGTCTGTCACACTCATTAAAGGTCTTTTAGTCCCTGCTAATGAGCTGATGATCAGGTTTGTTTGAAGACAGGGAAACTGTGCAGAGCTGGTGGTCTCTCAGGAACGTAGTTGAGAAACACTGCTGTAGTGAACTGGGAAAATGTTCATGTGTGATGAAAAAATGCAGTATTGTTTTAACCACTGACCTCACAAGTCAACATTTACTTGGATTTAGATCTTCATTTAAAAAAAATTGTTCTTGATTCTTAAAACCAAAGGTTGATCTTTTAGTCTGGCTGCCTTAGCTTATAAATAAAACGAAAAACTATATAATAAATAGCTCACATCTCATTCAGTAATCACAAGATTTTTTTAAAAACTTCTGATAAGAAACAAAGACAAATTCGATAAGAAAATTCTAGCAAATTCTGTTTTGAGACTTATTGATGGCAAGAATTCTATGATTGTGAATGAATGCCACAATTTCTTACTTTTTTCTATTAGTTACAGCATTAAATAAACATCTCACTCTCCTATTTTTGCTCAGCCACTGAAATATATTAATAAAACAGCTTGTAAACAAAGTCACACACTGCATTAACCGTAAATGGATAGTTCACCCAAAATTGTAAATGTACTTAAAATGATTTACTCTCCATCACGCGGCTCCAAACATTTCTGAGCAAATTTCGTCCATTGAACACAAGAGAAGACATTCTGAAGAAAGCTAAAAACCAGTAGCCACTAACTTCTATAGCAGGAAAAACACAGAATACCAGATTTCTTCAAAATATCTTTGTGCTGAACAGAATGAGGAAAGTCTACGAGGCTTAGAATAAGTGAAGAGTGATGACATAAATGATGACAGAATTTCCATTTGAACTACCGGTGAACTATACCTTTGAGGCATTCAGTGTGCCGACATATGTTAGGGACACTAGAGGAAAGAAACCACTGTAGATTTGTACAAAATTTTTAATGTAAATATTTACAATATGTCACCCTGGACCACAAAATCTCTCTGAAGATTTTTCCTTTATGCCAAATCTAATTATAACATTACATAAACATCCTGTTCAGTGAAGACATTTATTAAAATTACATACCAGGGCTCGAAACTGCAATCATTTTGGTCGCATATGCGCTCGAAATTTAGGCTATGCGACCTCATAATATATTTGGGAGCATTTGTGGAACTGCATATAACAATTGTAATGCGACCTGTTTTGATTTTTTCTAAAAAAAACGTGCTGAATCGCTCTTCCCTGCCACTATATTGATTAATATTAGCTGTCAATCACTCAAGGCATTCTGCCGTTAGATGACAAGGAGGGAGCTTTAATAACCGCAGGAAATGCAAACGGCTGAAGAGTGAAAAGCACAGTTTCGCAAACCCCACCTAAAGTTGAGGTGCAGATGAAAGCGATCATGACATGTGGTGAATGTTGATCCGCCAGCCGAGATCAATCGAGTGTTTTTGGAGAAGGTGCCCGAATCTGGATGCGTTGCATTCACTGTGTGTTCAGCGCAAATATTCGCTAAATGTAAAATCTAATACTGTACATATCATTGCCAAAGAAGCTCGCCTTTACTAAGTTTAAACTGAAACTGCAGCTCATAACTTAGATCAGCATTACACCAGTGGTCATCGCGAGAATCCTGCTCTGCCTGCTCATATATTGGTCCGGCTGACTCGCCAGCTTTCCACAAACACAGAAAAATGAAGATTAGCTCATAACGAGACTGAGCATTTAAAATGACACAAACAGAAATCAAAACTGTTAAAGAGTGATAGAAGTGAGACTTTCTTTTGTCCGTTCTATCTTGAGATGTATATTATTTTGCTATTTAACTACTGATGACTGTTTTGCAGCTTTCAGCATTGATTGAATGATTTACTATAGTCTGTTGTTTGTTTTGTAGCAGAAATATTGTTTATTAAATGGACATGCATATAAAAACAATAGTGCAAAATACACATTTCTTACTGCAATGCTTTATTTTTGTTTGATGCAAACCATAAATTTATTTTTTATAAAGTAACAGACTTTTTTATAGCAGATAACTCACATTCAAGCACATTCAAGGCAGCATCATAATGAAAAATGTAATTCATTATTACTATTATTGTAATTTTCATCATCATTAATATTTAATAATTATTAGAAATACATTAGTTGTCTAATATTAGCATAAGTTAGATAGTTGTTTCTGGTTTTTGTTAGTCCTAGTTGATGTTATTTTAAAATAAAATAAATCCCTTAAAATACAATTTGCAATGGTGCTTATTCACAATCAAACATAATCAAATCTAATTGTTAAAGCAGAAAAAAGTTCTAATGTCTTAGTAAATTAAAAATAGTTTAAATTAACTTGAAATCTCTTGAGATCTTACATTGCAATATCGAAGCCGGAAGGATATATTGTGCATCTCTAGTGCTGGTGTTGGTGATAAGAACCCCACAATTTCCACTAGAGGTGTGAACCTATACTGGTCTCACGGTTCGGTTCGGTTACGATTATCATACCTTCGATATTTCGGTGCATCACGGTGCATTGACGATGCTTTCTATATACAGTGTTATATTTTAGAGGAGAGGCTATAACAAGCTGTCTGTATAAACACACAGAGACACAGCACCACACTGTCTCTCATTCAAACACAAACATAGACAGCACCAAAGAAACAAACACACACACACACACGCACGCACACACACTTAAGCCCTCGCAACAGGGAGAGCTTGCGAAGAGCGGAGCAGAAAACCGAAAAAAAAAAAACGAAAAAAATAAGCACTTTTCTGACGGTCCCTTACTGAGAGCTCCTCTCAGCGCGAGCTATCCCGGCTATACACATATTGTGAGGGCTTAAACGGAGCAGTGCTCATAGTGTGGAGCAAAAAAAAAAAGAAAGACAGCTGTGAAACATAACCAGCTTTGTCTTTTTGTTGGAAACACACTTTAGATCTTTTTAGGGTAAAAGGTTTTTTTTAGTTATTGCCGTCTGTAACTGAATATGTGTCAAGAATATCGAAAACAAAACCAACTGAACCACGCTCCTTTCTGGCGCCCTCCTGGATATACAGCGCCCTTAGCATTTGCCTATGGTGCCTATGCCACGGACTGGCCCTGAGTTGGTTGAGTGTTGTAAATACTCGCGCTTACCTCCCTCGCGACAGAGAGCATAGGAGATAAATGACGTCAGTACATAATAACCGGTTATGATTATTATTACTGAACCGATACCGAATTGTACCAAAGAAACAATTAATTTTGACACCCCTAATTTCCACAAGCACAAAAAAGCCCTATTACTTTTACATTAGAATATGTGTTATGTTAAAGGGTCTTGCAAACATAAGCAGACCACAGAGAGCACTATAAAATAAACAAAACAATCTATTCATATTGCAATAATGTGCAATTAATAGACCTCCCTATAAAGTTAACAGCATTTCCTGAGACTTTATTATTCATAAGAGAATTCAAATAAGTGAAATTATGTAAAGAGAAGACTCAATTTCTACTGTAAACCACTGTTTTATAAATTAAAATAAAAAAGAAGCCATTTTATGTTTAGTTTCCCATACTTCTGTTCCAAAAACATGACTTCAAAATACTGAACAATGTTTTTTTTTTTAAGTATCATTACACCTCTAGTTCAGACAGTAACAAACTCTACAAATCCCCACAGAGACTCCATCAGCAACTTAAACCTGACATTTTCATCAATATCGTTTAAAAAACCTAAGCCTTGCTAACACATCACCCCGTCCAAAAATGCAAACAAGTCTTTCAATTGAACAATCTGACTCACTATTTCTGAACAGGCAATGGAAGAGGGCGAAGAATCTAGTAGTACAAAATAACACATGAGTCTTGACATGTCAGGACATACCACATGTATAACGCAAGCTGCTGAGCCACTAACAGGTAAGAGCAGATCTCAGACTCGAGGAAGAGCAGAAACAGCTGAGGGGAACACCAAACATGTTTTGGAACTAAACTAGCTACATCCAGCCAATCACACGAACCATATCAAACAGAAAAGTCAATATTTACCTTATATACTTGTCCATAGGTCCCATTTCCCACAAGCTCCACCAGCTCAAAAATGCCCGCAGGATCCTTAGGGGAGAAAATAACAGAAGATTAGATTGCATTATCCTGTCATTGAACATTATGAATCAATCACAGATAGAATGTACACTAGAGCCATCATAAATGCTGATTCTGCAGTCATTAGATGTAACAAAGAGTGTGAATTAAAGTTTAATATCTGTTTGAACATAATAGTGTATTACAAGGGCTACTGGGAAAATATGAGATGTTGTTGAGTACAGTGATAACAATATTTCTTGTGATATAATATTTCCCTTGCAAAATTATATTTTTATTAGCTCTATTTACAATTCATTTATGTAATAATCATTATACTAAAATAATCAGGTGATAGATGTTGTTCTTATCTAATTTAGGTTAAAGAACAACTACATCAAGGTGCAAAATGTTATACTTTAAAAGAGTATAAAAAATAAAAAATAATTTTTACAAGGGGTTTAAACACAGTTGTGTGGTAACAATGTGTGACTATAGCCAGCCTTTAAAGGTAAAAATGTATTAAATCTATTATTAATAAACACACAGGATAAAAACACACTGTAAAAAATCCAACTTGACAAATGTTGAAATTGCTTGATTTTTTTTGTTGGTTCAGCAAAAATCTGTAAAAAAGTCTGTACAACTACATTTAACACATTCAATCAACTTAAACAAAGATTTTATTCATTAAGTTAAAAAGATGAGTTTTGTGAGCAACACTTTGCTAGTTCATTCAAAAAAGCATCTGCCAACTTGTTTTTTTGTGTTAAGTCAATCTCTGACTTTTTTAATGCAATGAATATACAAGTAGCATAACCTTTTGTTGATTGAAAAGGTTTCAAACATGTTAAATATTCTAAAAAAATTATCAATGGCAGTATAGAACCTTTTCCCAGAGATGGGTTGGGGCTGGAAGGGCATCCGCTGCGTAAAAACCTGCTGGATAAGTTGGCGGTTCATTCCGCTGTGGCGACCCCAGATTAATAAAGGGACTAAGCCAACAAGAAAATGAATGAATGAGTATAGAACCTTTCATGGTTTGTATTAAAAAGTAAATGCTGAGTGAGAATGCTATTATTATTATTATTATTATTATTAATACAATAATAAATATCGTTATTCTTCACATTGTTATTAAAAACAACAAAAAACACTACAATACTTATAGTAACTTTATTTGAAACTTTTCATTTGCAATTTAACTTTATTTGGTGCACATTTGCAGAAATAAGCTTGCACGCACATTATCATCTCGTGTTTATTCATTACCCTTTAAAAAAAGAAAGGCATACTTTGATATTCCAATATTTAAAAATAAACCACGCACTCAAAAATATGTTTCTCAAAGGACGATATAGCATCATTCTGTCCTGAGCTAAACCACGCCCTCGTTACGATGGTTGCGCTTACGTAACGTCAACGTCTCAGGCGGGAGAAACTGGAAGCATTGTACTTCGGTGGGGAAAGAGGCAAGCCGTGGAAGAGCAATCTTAATAGTAAGTGTGCAAAGATTGTAGTTCTTTGTTTAAGACACTTCATCTAAATTTGTCCTCCTAAATGTTCATCATATACGCGCAAAAATGTGTGCAGATGCGGCGCTTAGTGATTATTCACATAATCTCTCTTTGTTATGTGATAAGAGTGAATGAATATTTGTGTTGCCGTAAATCATATCCATGCCCCGGCTAGCAGGAAGTAATCGGCCCGAGCTCGGCTGCCCTTCGGCGCCTCCGGCTCCGACTCGGCATCAACGAGTGTTATACGGGCGGAGTGTGGCCCACAGCTCGCTCGCGCACATGCGGTTGTGATGCAGCTGTAAACACTGGCCAGATTCCTGTTAACCCTATCTGGCCCGAGTCTGTCTCGGCTCGTATAAGGACTCGGCTTGTGTAACTGATGACAACCGATTAAATTCTTATTTTATCTAGTAATTTGTTAGCTCCACGTTTAATGATAATTTGAGAAAATATATATGGTACAATAGCAACAAAATAATAAAAACATTTAGTGTGGATGGTCGCAATGTTTAGATGCAAACAAAACAATATTATTTATAAATGGATTATATATATCATCTAGGGAAAACAGTGTAAAATGCGCTTATTTTCGAGATAGCACGCTTCCATGCAGACTGTATTTTTAAGCAGAAGTTTGGTTTCATAAGAAACACATGCGTGAGTCAACTCCAATCCAGACGGTGGCGGTAATGTTCCAAAAGCTGGTTGCCAACCGCTATGATGATCACAAGAAGAAAAAGAAGTTTGGCGTTTCAAAACAGTGGATTCCGGTCAGAAAGGTAAGGTTTTTGCTGCTTGTATACTGTATACTTTGCGAATTTAATGCTTAAAACATTTTCACAGTGTTAGGTTATTGTTAAGTTATTGTTTAACTTGTTCATGCAGTGCATCAGTGATCGTTTACTGTTCTCTTTAAATTATCATTCTATTATTAAGAGAAATATATTAGTATGTGCTTTAATTTATATGTGTTAGCCTATGTGAATCAATTATATCTTATGTTCAAGTTGTAGTTTGCGCATGTAAAACTAAATTTCTTAAAGCAGATTTTGATGGGTTTTATTTTTTGGTTATTGACAGTTATACTTTCTGATTTAAATGAATGGGTATAAATGAATATTTTTTCGGTTAAGTCTTACTGTTCTTGTTTAACAAAGGTTAGTGAGGTCATTTTGTAGCACATCACAGAGACCAATAGCACATTCTTATGAACATGTGAATAGGCATGTTATAGTTGGGTGATTAAAGTCCATTATAAGCTGTAAACTGCTGATACATTTTCAACATAGATTGAGCTTTTCAGACTTTACATTACTAATTGCTTCACAAACAGCTGAAATGGTTTATTGTTATTGGCTATCATCATCATCAAACATTTTCCACAATGGTAGGTTAATCTTCATGGGTACAAAATAATGCATGTGCTTGGCCATCTTACAAATCTATGTCTAAGATTCATAAGGCTGTCTCTCTGCATGAATCTCTGAATAAAACCTGTGTGCTGATTATTTACACCATAGGTATTATAGCCATTAATTAACTTTGATAGTATTTCAGGATTTTAACTTTTTGAGGTTAACAACAATGTGATGTTTTATTATAGACACACATGAGGAAGCTCGACTCAGCTTGGCTTGCAGACAGATGAGGACGGTGATTGCCCGTCATACACCTAAAGAAAGAACAGGTTTGTTTGCAATTATTTTAAACACATACTGTCAACATTATGTCATTGATCTATTACACTGCCATTGTCATTGATCTAGTGTCCTGCACTATACTAAAATAATGTTTTGTTTTGTAAATGTATCTGATCAAGGGGCATTAAAGACACAACTATAGTGAACGTGATGAAGAAAAATTATTTGGAACAAAGAGGCTGGAGAAAAAACTGATATGAAGATTTCAGAAATTGATGCAGCACCGCAAGTACCATCACCACCAATGACTATGGCAGGATCCTTAAGAACACCATCAAGATGCACAGATGCTGTACATTCCAGTACACCTATGAACATTTACAGTCCTTGTTCAAGTGCAGTCGGAGATCAAGACAACTTATTGCAACTCGTCATGTCTTTGTAAGAATTCAAGACATCACTAAATTTGTAATGGCTTAATGCAGCTAGAAAGTAAAGATCAACTAGAGAATATCAGCAGTGTCTAACCCACTGTTGTATTTACACAAGTTGCATGAGAATAAGCAACAGGTTGATTTATACTAATTTGTTATTTTTCTTTTTTAGCACGACTGACAAAAGTTTTAAAATCATCTGACGTCATAAAGCAGCAACTGTGCCTGATTCTCACAAATCAGCAAAACCAAAACAGACGTGATGAAATTCCAGATGTAAACACATTTGACCTTTCTTTGTCCAATTTGATTTGGAAAAACTTGAAAATCAACTAAATGAGCAGCCCGAACAAATGAAGAAACTGGTAAGTTTCTTGCTTATTTCTAAATGTTTTATGTTTATTTATTTATTTATGTGTTTTTTTGCTTCGTAGGTAGCCTACTTTGGAATCATTGGTGTTTTCCACTAAGCAGTTTGGTGTGTCCCGGGAAAGCTTTTGGCTCACTTTTTGGCTGAACAAATTAACTGGAGCAGGGCAAACCAAAATGTGGCCTTTCATGCACTCTCCCTTACGACTGTCTAGTCAGTAAGTTGGTTTTAAATATACATTTCAGTACAATTAGGGGCAGTTCCATCTGTGTATTTCTTTGAATCATTAATCAAAGGAACAAAACATCTATATATAGTCCCATTTAGGTTGTACTTATATGAGAGTAAGCATCTTTCTTTTTTCATTTGTACTTTTCACTACTAATTGTTTGTTTATCTTTTAATCACAGATGTAGTGAGGAGAAATGTCCATACCACATCACTGATAAAGAAGTGGAAAAATGCATTACAAGGTGGCTACAACGTGCTCCTGACAGGGCTGGAGGAAGGAGGGAAGAAGAGAAAGCTAATGTGTCAAATGTCTACATCAATAATTTATTTTTTAAACAACATTTTAAGTGTATTAAGATGTTCCCTGATACTTGGGTAATTTGTTTCTTTTATTTGCAATTTATATATATATATATATATATATATATATATATATATATATATATATATATATATATATATATATATATATATATATATATATATATATATATATAAAATGACAATATGCTAAATTCTGAAAAAGCATCTTAATACATTTTTAATTAACATAATATAATAAAAATATTAATAACAAATTGCACAAGATATATAAAGATATACAAGTCAAATTATATATATATATATATATAATCATCTCACTCATTTAAATGTATTATTATGTTTTATTTATTACATTTATTAAAAATGTTTCTTAAGAATTCTGCAGTTCATTTTACATTTTTGACTTGTATATTTTACATATTGTCATGGGTATTTGTAAGATGTTTCTTGCTATATCTTAAATTGGTTTCTATATTCAGGTTTATATAAAATTAAGCTGTTTTAAGATGTGTCTTGTACAATTTTTTAATTCAAGTCTATTGGGAAAACAGGGTTGTTTTAAAAACTTCTGTGTATGTGTGCAATTTCAGATTTTGTCTTTAAATCTTCCTGTGTGTCTTTATTGTGTAGTTTTATTATTACTTGTGCACTACAAAATATTTTATTCAAGTTTAGTATTATTTGTTTATTGCAATCAATAAATGTTTATTATTATTTATTTTGTCCTTTGTTTGATAATTTTTGTTATTGGATATGTATGCTGTTTGCATTTTATTCAAAGGTTGAACGCAGTGCCTACACTTTGCCTTTACATTATAGCCTGCGTTTGCTGGTATATAAATGCAAATGGTTGTAATACCATGTATCAAGTACCAATATAATACCAAAAGGTTTTATATCAAGGTATATTGAGTTGCGCCAGCTCCGGGCTGCAGCGCACATTACTCACGGGCCGATTCTGGCTCGGATGCGGCAGCGAATCTAGCTGGAACTGGTCCAAGTGTATTTTACTATCTAGGGTGGCTCTTAAAGTGACAGCGCGTATATTCCAACTGCTTATTATTATATTAAGCAAACAAAATCAAATCAAAACCAAAATAATAGTAATAAATCGTTCATTTTGAACTGAAGGTGTATACAGTGGAACACTTATTACTAAAGTAAGATCCTTTACTGGCAGTTTTAATATCATATTTATCCATGACCAGCCAAGGTACTAGCACAAAACATGTAATTATGCAAGTATAGATTTTGAAATGAATTACAACAAATACTAAGATTTATATCTCAAGGCAACTAGTAATTCAGATTGATTGCTCTAATTGCCCTGCTAAAAAAAAACAAAAAAAAAAACAGCATATGCTGGGAAGGTATATCTTTTGATGCTGGTATGCTGGTCTTGCTTGTTTTAATGCTGGTTTTGCTGGTCTTAATGTTGGTTTTGCTGGTCCTAATGCTGGTTTCAATGTTGGTCTTGCTGGTCTCAATGCTGGTCAGGAGCAGCACTTAGACCAGCAAAACCAGCACTGAAACCAGCAAGACCAGCATTGAGACAAGCAAAACCAGCATTGAGACCAGCATCAAAACATACCTTACCAGCTTACGCTGTTTTTTCAGCAGGGTGTTGTGAATAATTTATGGGATATTCTAAGGTTATTAAAATTGATAGTGTTAGGTAGTCTCAGAGATGTGCTGTAATTGTTATATATTTAATATAATTGTGTTTCCTTTTCATGTGATTAATTTGACTTAGTGTTTGTGTTTTTTTTTTTTTTTTTTTTTTTTTTTTACAGATACACTACCTCGTTTTTGTACTTTAGTGAAGAACCGCAAGAAAATGAATATTTTGGTAAAATGTATGTCTTTTTTTGCCATGTGTGTTTACTCCGATAACATTTTATTTATTAGTACTAATTTCCAATTGTATTTTTTTGGTTCATTTAACTTCTGTAGTTTCAGACCATTCAGACAAGAAATGTTCAGTCAGCAGAACTTAAAAAAACAGAGCCATGTGTGTTTGCTCGGATAACATATAATTTCTTAGTACTAATTTCCTTTTGTATTTTCTTGTTCTCTCAACTTCTGTCATTTTTGGCCATCCAGACAAGAAATGTTCAGTTAACACAACTTTTGCTCTGGTAACATATAATTTCTTAGTACTAATTTCCTTTTGTATTTTCTTGTTCACTCAACTTCTGTCATTTCAGTCCTGCAGACAAGAAATGTTCAGTTTGCACAACTTAAAAATATTTGTTGTGCTGCAGGTGCAGGTTTCCAGAAAACTACTAATGTTAAGTTGACTCAACTAGACATTTTTTGTTTCACTGACAAATTATTTTCAGTCAGTGTAGCTGATGTTTTCAAAAGTTGAGTAAACAAGAAAAAACAGAAGGAAATTAGTACTAAGATTTTTTTTGTTGAACTGGCTTAAAATTTTTTACAGTGCAGTCTTCAGAAACACTTTGATTGACATTCACTATTTGTACGTGTCATCAGAGGGGGAAAGCCCCGCCCATAACTGATGATTGCTCTCTTATTAGCATAGACAGCCCTAAATGAGAAGCAGCCATCCACCATTAGTTTGAATCTGCCGTTAAAGTGACACACAAGCATTTATAGCTCCACCCTCTGTTGAAAAAGAGCACAATCTCATATGTATTTAAAGCGACAGTCACCAAAACAAAGCACAATTTTAATTGTGTTGCTTTGACAGTGATACTTAAAACGCTAACTGGCTAACTTGGTGTCAAGTTTTTTCGTGGGTGTTTGGTTTACAACAGATGTATCGGTTATTCTAACTTATTGCACAAATACTCCAAACACGCTAATACAGATACGGGAACTGGCTGACATGCAACAACTTTAATAAAAGTAAAACAAAAGTATCCATCTGAAACTCCTTCATGGGACTCGACACTTGTTAAACACTCATGATAACGGGCTTGCTCCTCTCCTGTGACTCTCAGCCTCGCCCATTACTCTATCAAGCCGCCCAATCACAGCTCCTGTGCTATGCTTCGTTGCAACATGTAGTTACATTTTTTGAGAGGTGCCCGTCAGGGTCAGCGTCAGCCATTTGAAGGGTCTGAGACTGTGTGAAGGCCATCCGCACCGTAAATAAATCATTGGTGGGGACATACATCCTTAAAGCTGCATTGAACAGCACAAATTCAGTTTTGCACTTATAAAAACATGAATAATGTACTCAATAATACAAAATATACACTTAATAATACAAATAGCAATCACATGTCCCATGCTGTAAAAGACAATTTACATGATTTTACTGAAGCTGGGCTTTAAGGAGGTATGAATGGAGAGAATTTTAGAGAGTTGTGTGATGCAATTTAACTGTTTTATCCCGATTATAGTTGCTCATAATCATGGTGGCCAAAATCGAAAGTGAATTTCAATGAATTGCACAGCCTTGGTTAATAGTATTATGGTGAACTCGTAGCAACTTTGAGTTTTTCAAGGGTAGATTACTAAAGGCTGATTTATACTTCTGCGTCAAGCACACATATGCTACAGCGCAGCCTATGTGTGGATGCATAGCCCTCGCCGTAGCAGTCGCTGACATGCACCTCTCAAAAAGTGTAAATACATGTCGCAATGTAGTGTAGCACAAGCTCTGTGATTGGTTGACTTGGTAGTCCTGATGAATGTGGGCAGGACCGAGAGCCGCACGAGTTCGTTGAAGCGACTGTTTACAAGTGTCAAGTCCCATGAAGGAGCTCCAGATGAAAAGTTTACCCTATGGTTAAAGTTGTTGCACATCAAAATGAGTGAGTTTGAGCTACTTGTACATTAAGAAAGCATACAGAAATAACAAAACACTAGCGAAGAAACTCGACAGAGGAACATAAACACCTCACTGCCCGCTAGCATTTCGGAAGTGTTATTGCAGAAAAAACACACACCGTGGGTCACGCCGATTACTTGACACAGAAGTATAAACCAGGCTTAAGGGTTGACAAAGCCTTATTTTATTATTTTGAAGTCAATTAAATTATTGGTAGGGACATTTCAGTAATTGGTGGATATTGGTGGGGACACGTCCCCTCCTTCATGCCAATTCTAAGCCCTTGTGGTCAAATATAGAGGAACAATCTATAGGCAACAAATGCTTTGCACACACACAAAAAAAAAAAAAAAAAAAAAAAAAAATATCACACCTCTCTGTGATAGAGAAACTGTGTACTAATATCAAAATAGCAACACTGCTGGAAAAGTGTCCAGCCATGTGCAAGGGCATTTGTCACATTAAACACCCTACTTATTACAGTGTCAAGTGAGCTAAAGCCAGAAAACAGCTTTGAAACAAGCTTTGAAACTCTAATTTCCAAAAAAAAAACTCTAAAAATCTACCTAAAAATGGCACCTAATGTATTTTTCTTAAACAATAAGTTCCAGTGTGACATGCAAAAATATCTTATTGTAAATCTCTGGCTCAGAGATGCTTTTAGCACAATAACATCAACTTCACAGTGGCATTTCAATTTAAAGTCACAGAAAAGCATGAGGCTACGTAGTGGTGTGAGTATAAAACATCTAGAATGGTATCTAATCACTCTCTAATTTTCATTTCATATCCCTGAAGCAGTTATTTGAACCGTCAGTGCCAACAAGCATGATACTTATGAAAATGAGCACAAGCAATAAATAATGCAAGACACATAAAACAATACGCAAAACATGGTTGCCATGGAAATCTGACAATAGCTGCCATTCATGTGACCAGAAGGGCTTATTTCTGAAATATGGTTCAGTGAATTAACGAATAAAAAAATATACAAATGTATAACAGCATTTAAAAAAAAAAAATCAACGAAGATTGAGCAAGAATGATGAATTCAGCTTCTTTTAGATGAATGTAAAGTAGTTGAATGGGATATTCAAGGTGTTCATTCATACAACATGTGCGAGGTTAGTAGTCTCGGTGTACAAGCTCAGAAATGTAAACTAGCTCACAGTTGGCATAATTTTGTTTAGTTGTTGCAGTTTTGTTCAGTGCAGAAATTTTTATTAACCGTGACGAATTAAAGCGTGGTTAATAGTGTAACCTGTGCATCGTTGCATGCCTATTAAGTATCTGTACAGTTGTGGGTGTACAGTTGCTTATGCATTTATATTTTCCATATGTATATTGTTATTTACTGAGATAGAGTGGGTTTAAGATTTGTTCTATAAAATGTGAAAAACTTTAAATAAAAGTACACTGTAAAACCCCAAAAAGTTAAGGTAACTCAAACAATTTGAGGAAACCGATTGCTACAAAACATTTAAGTTCAAAAACAAATCCTAATGAGGACTGTGAACCTAATCCAGTTGAGTGAATGAAGCAATTTGAGCACAGTAAAACCCAATAAATGAAGAGAACTCAAATCAACTGAGTACTGTAAAACTCAATAAGGCAACTAAAACCGTTTGAGGAAACCAATTGCTACAAACCCTTTAAAACTAATCTATATGAGTACTGTGAACTTACACCATTTAAGTTGAAGTGATGAGTTATTTAATTAACTTAGTACCATCAACAAGGCGTTCAAAACTCTTTTCAAAGTAGAATTAACTTCCTGTAAATTTTAAGTTGACTACACTCATTTCATTTGATAAAGTTGACTGTTGGGTTTTAAAGTGTATAAACAAACCCAATCTAAAACAAACACATCAAAACCATGAATTATAAGCATGGCTAAAAGTGAAAGGACACAGTACTAGCAGTCAACTCAGATTCTTTAAAACCAAGCGTGACTTTTAACACCCAGCCACAGAATGAGCGGAGGAAGAATTAGGTCAGCGTTGCGAACGGAGACCTTCAACGCCACTGTTGCCGGATGCGAGCGGAAACCCCCATTAATCTCTGAGACCCAAAGGAACACAAATTTCCCCAAATTACACACAAGCCCCATCACTGTACCTGCAGGAACAGCCTCTTCCTGTTTTTTTTTTTTTTTTTAAATAAACACTTCTGTATCAGTCTTATGTAACACTTCGTCAGTGCATTTGCCTGACACAAGACTGTGAATCCTCACAGAGCAATGTATAATTCATGCACTGGGGTGAGGAAGAATGCATATGCCCATGCTTGTCTATTTTGGGAATGTTTTGAGACGTTTGGCCTCTCAAACACAATGCTTTGCCTCTGTAAGACACTCGTAAAGATGGAAAGGCATGGGGTAAAAACTGCTGCGCAAAACGAGAGCGACAGATTTTGCTTAGAGATAAGACGGAATGTGACGTGCACTTTTCACTTAAGGTGTTTATAAGAAATGCCATTATTTCAGCTCCTTCAACTATTACAGGAAAATATCACAATGAGTCAGACTGTTTTTCAAGTTGCAAGTTTCTCATGAAAACGATGACACCTCGGGCATTAGGCTAACATTGACAAAGTACATTGGCAAACATTGTATTATTCACCTTCAAATTCTCTATGGGGATTTTAAAGAATTTCGAACCAGGCTTTACAGCCAGAGATGATCTACAATTTAAAAAATAAAAAATAAAAATGTAACAGTAAAAAGGCAAACTGTAAACAATGGTGGTTTTATTTAAAGAGGTGGTCCAGAGTGCATTTTAAGGCTTGGTTGTGTTTATAAGCAATGTGTGCTCATGCTTCACTTGTAAAAAAATCACGTTATCTTTTCATATATCTTACTTTGACTATACCCAGCTAACATGAAAACGACGGCCATATTTCCTAATTCCTCTGAAAGGCCCGCCTACAAGAGGCTCTGATTGGTCCGCTAACATAATGTGTTATGATTTGCGCATTGGCTCCATGTCACTCCCCTACAAGCATGAGTTTTTGCGCTGTGTAAACAGTCCAGTCAGAGCAGCTGTTAGCAGCATTAGCTGCCTGAATCAGACAGAAATGAAGAGCACACAGCTCACGCCTGCTCTCTAAAATGAAATCCGACAAGTGTTTTCACATATATTCGGAACAAGCATGTGTAAGTAATATAAAACGCTCACGTATCTTTTGCAAATTTGTTATTCGAGATGTAGAACGCACGGAGAGAGACACTGCAGCGCTGCTGAAGATTGTGGGTGTTTACAGCTGATAAATATGAATTTGTAGCTAAATTGTTAGCAGTGCAAAACAGTATTTCCCATTGTTTACATCCTTTTTTACATCCTCACTACAACATACAGTTAGAAACTGTGCGAGTAGTTGATCAATTTTAACAAATAAAAACACTTAGAGCTGTCCGTCAGAGGAGTTTTTTAGCCAAATCCAGCACTGAACTGGGAGAGATTCTGGAAATTCTCCTTTGTCAAATGCTAGCTATATAAATATAAATATATATATATATATATATATATATATATATATATATATATATATATATATATATATATTTTTTTTTTAATTCTCAGAACATAATTATAATCCAACTGTAAGCCCTTTTCTCTTTGTGTATTGTCTTTTAAAAGCCCAAATACAGAAAGAGAACAAGCTCTGTGGAAATAGAATATATAATAGGATATATAACAAAATACAATTTTAACTGTATATAAATGCTTTTAAATGATTTGTAAAATATTATTTAAACCACTTTTGAGGTTTAGTATTTTTGTGGAAAACATTTCTAAAATTCTTTAAAAGTCTTTAAAATTCGTTAAAAGTCATGTAATTATGGGTCAATAATGTGACGCTGATTTTTATTAGTTTTATTTTTATTTATTTATTTTTTGTTTTGATTAATTCAATTCAAAAAGTTTACATTTTCCAAATAAATAAGCAAATTACTTGCATACTTTATCTAATTTGACAATCAAGTGTAATCTTTTATTTTTAATTAATGTTAAGATAATTTTTAAGTGACCAAAAAAAGGTACCAAATAGTTGATCTTGTTTAAAAAAAAAAAAGGCCAAATTCTCAATAAAACATCATAATAGCTAGTTTGGCATAATTCTACATTAGACAAATTTAATAGTAAATAAAGGTAAATATAGCACAACTGTATTAAATATTATAATCAATTTAGGGAACAAATACTTGCATGACATCTAGGAGTAAATTATTTAGTATTTTACATTTTTTGCCAGTTACACCATTTCAGGTACATTCAGTCTTAACCTTTGTAAAATAAAATGATGCAAATGTTAATTTTAATGACATTAAATCAACAGAAATACCATCTACATTTTAAAATACCTGACGAATGCTGTTAAATCAACCTTTTAAAATATTTTTTTCTCATTTCCCCTTATTTGTCACTGACCCATACACTTTATCTGAAATGGATCAATTTAATACCTCAAGAAATAAAATAAAAACCTCAAGAAATCTTGTTACTGACCCCAAATTATTTGTAAATTATTAATTTTTTTTTTTTTTTATGGCTTAAATTTGATGTTAGGGTACGTTTACTTGACAACCATGTACTACATGAGTAAGCGTTCATGTATTTACAGAACAGTAAAAATGACCTTGTATTGTGTTCCTGTCAAGCCAGTAGTTAGGAATGTCACTTTGTAAAGTAACACAACACATTATTCTATTGAGCACTGTCAAACAATCAAGATGGCATCACGTTTATACAGATGATAAAGGTTTACATTTTAAAAACATGCACCTTCAAAGCTGTTTTCAGGTCCATCCAAAAATTATTATAAATAGTCAATTTATAATCAAATACTAGGCAAAATGTGTAAAAAAAAAGTTACCATGAGAATGAATTACATGTTTGAGATGTCCCAGATTAGCCAAAAGAACGCTTGTGAATTTACATAACACTTCACAAGGCGGAAATGTACAAGTACACATTTGCAGACATGAGGGTTTGGCCCATGCATGCTCTCAGGGCATGTTGTATTGCCGAACATACCTGCTGTCAATTCTACCATATATAACAAGAACTCTAGTTAACCAATATTAAATATATAGATATTAAATAGTAGACCTAAAAATCTGGAGAGCTGATTTAACAGCCACTATATAATTTAAATATACCTTAACTTAAATTAGTTAACAGGTTTTAATATATTAAAAAAGAAAAAAGGTTTAATATTTCTGTACCATAATTATTCTTTAATATTATTATTGATTGGGAATAATAATAATTCTTCAGTGTTAATATAATCTTTACAGTTATTTCAAATTGATCAATTTTTTGTGCAGGATGTCGGTTTCATAAACCAGGTTTTTGCATGGAGATGCACTTTTAAAAACCTTTTTTTTTTTTAAAACCACAAAATGCCATTTCTGTGTAAATAAATGTCAAAAACGCATGAAATACTTTTCATTAGAGTAAAGAAAACATGGAGATAATGTAGAGTATGTGTGCTCAGTGTTTTGTGATAATTAGTGCTGTAGTTATTAGCATGTCTCAGTCACACTACAGTTTCCTGGTGGCGTTTACACTAATGTGTTTTTGGTTTGAAAGGCATATGTTTTGTTATGGTTACATCTGGCATCCACACTACTCCGGCACCTTCAACCTGTAAAAACTGAGTATTTTGAAAATGCTACAGACCCCGTTTTAGTTAGGAAACACTGGCACTCCATTTCACTGTACATAGACGGAAACGCGAACTTCTGGTAACAAAACTAAAATATCTAAAATGCTGTAAAAATGCCTGTCTGGACAAGAAGCGTCTTCATTCAAAAATTCCATTTTAAAACAAAAAGGCACTAGTGTAAACACAGCCTAAATCCCACCTGTAGCATTTTTCAAGGTCAATCTAATAAGGGCCATAAGTTAAGTGGTCCACTTTCAGAGAGGGGCCCTTTCATTTGATCTGTTGAAAACACCGCTACGGAAGGGGTCTATTTGCAAGCCACCACTGAAGTGCTGAATGTTAGCCTTGTCATTAGACATTGGGGTGAAAATAGGAACTTTGTACATGGAAGTTCCTCTTTAAAAAAAAAAAAAAAAAAAAAAAAAAAAAAGACTAAGACTTTTAGCAAGAAAAAAAAAATCCAAATAAGGAAAAATTACTCACTGTTTACTCTCCTTCAAGGGGTTTCTTAAAGAGCCCATATTATGGTTTTTTTTTAAAATGACCTTCCATGTAGTGTGTAACACAGCTCTAAGTGACGTGAAATATCCAGCTAAGGCTTAAATCTGTAAGTGTACAGTGTTTAAAACTGTTGATTCAGCTATAAAAGAGTCAAATCATAGTGCTTCAAACGAGTCTTCTTGATAACGAGTCATTAGGTGTTTCGCCATGAAGTGACAACGAAGTTATTCACGCACACGCGCAAACCCAGGAGATTTGAAACCTGCGGCCCGCCCTCTAACACAGAAACCCACACACACAAACATGCCGCCGGTCCATTGAAGTCACACTGCAGATGGATATTATTGAGTCTCTACCCAAAGATGAAACCTCAGCATTATAGCCCAGCCTTGAGAAGTTCGAGTGCTTCTGGAAACTACAGTACATGCTAAAAAGAATACTTTATCGGCCGTTTGTTAAAGAAAGGATCAGTAAAGACTACTGATGGACTATGTCAGAACTTGGATCGGTTTCTTCCTCCATTTCTCAAGTGCAAGTACGTGCGATTAAAGTTGTTGCCTCGTTTACTCTAGCTTTAGTTGTGATTTGTTACTTACAACCGCGTGTACTGTATCAGTTTAACTCGCTATATTCTCATATCGCGTGTAAAGCCATGTTAAAAACTCGACGCGTGCCGCTTTGTTTATGGACCTCCATGGAGAAGGGTAATGTGTGTGTGTTGTCATCCGAGGAGGAGGGTTATGTTTGTGTATGTGCGTGTGTGTGTATGTGCATTGTCGTCCGAGGAGGAGGTTTATGTGTGTTTATGTGTGTGTGTGTGTGTGTGTGTGTGTGCGTTGTTGTCCGAAAATAAAAGCAATGTGTGTGTGAGTGTGTGTGAAAAGAGCAGGGTGTGACAAGCTAGGAGATCTCCTCGCCAGTTCTTGGAGTTTTTGCTCAATATAATAGTTAGTCGTCTGTATTTTTAATTCCATTGTCTGTATTTACATTCACCTACTGGCAGCCAAAATCCACGCCTTACACTATGAAGCGTGTATGCACTGTGACTACTTTTGGATTGTTGATTAGCTGCTGGGCATTTCACTCTGTCTCCACTAAAGGCTGTCAGTGTCGACCATTCGCAACAGGCCGTTGTCGGTCCAATCAGCGCAGATTAGCTTCGCGCTAAGGAGGGGTTTGGGAACAAATGAATCACTGGACGATTAATATGGGAGTCGCTGGGATAATTAGGTAAAAATAAATGTAGATTATAAGACCATGAAAGTTTTTTTTGCCCTTGCATGCATATTAGACTGTTGCTGGAGACCCTTACAACCAAAATATGACCCTATTTCATATATAATATGGTCTCTTTAACTATTATGACTTTATTTCTTTAGTTGAACACAAATAATAATAACTAATAACTAGCGAAACTCAAAGTGCTATAAGATTGTTACGTGCTTGTGTTGTTTGTTTGCTTTTTTCTTTCTCCCATATCTTCATATTATCAGGTTTCATTCCTTCAATTCTCTGTTAATCACTTCCTCTCCGGTGACATCCAAAAGCCAAGACCACCCAACATACGAGCTACAATGAAAATAGCAGGCTTTGCTAAATGGCTGGTTATTCTACCATTGATTAGGGTCAATAGTGGTAGCATATTACAGATTTCAAAGAAAAATCTAAATATTAAAAAAGGAAATATAAGCTGGACCACAACAGATCAATGTCATAACGAATGCTCAAATAATGTAGCCTCGCTTACAGCAAGCATCATGTTAGATTGTGCCGTCTGTCATAAACAATAGGCCTATAGATTTGCTATTTTTACTAAAGAAGATATATTACTTGCTTATCACTAGAACTATAGAACCTGTATTATGCTTTAAAAAATCTTTTAAAAATTACACAGTATCGGATCTGTATCGGTCAATACTCTGAATTTTGGGATCGGATCAAAAAAATGGTATTGGTGCATCCCTACTTTCATCGTATGAAAAGCAATCCTATGGAAGTCAATGGTTACAGGTTTCCAGTTCAAAAGAAAATAAGAAAATCAAACCGTTTTGAAAAAAAAAATAAAATAGAAAATAAATTCCAAGTAAAAAAAAGTAAGTAAATGACAGAATTATAGTTTTTGGGCAAAATACCCCTTAAATGCTCTTTATACCAAAAGTGTACTGTAAATATTGTTAATATGACAAACCAAAAATAAAAAAACGCAAGGAAAACTGACTTATTAAAGAAAACTTACTTATTAAAATATAACAGCAAAGCAGAAAGCCCTGAAATATACATGTACACTGTGAGCAACTGAACTAAACTAATCTGAGCTCTCCAATGGACAGACTGTAAACAAACCCCTATAATACAGAGCCATGTGACCGTGCTGTTTGTATTAGAACTGGAAGCGTCTTCAAAGGATCTCCTGAAAGACCATTGGAGACCAGAGCGTGTTTAGACATGCCGTGCTGAATGACAGAAAAGCTAAGCAAAGAACAGAGCGTTTGATAAACAATATACCTGAGAGGGGAAGTTAAACCCATTGACCGGGCCAATACAGTAATGCAACACTAGTAATTACATTTCTTGTTAATCCCTATGCAATTAATCTCGTGCTGCAAGAAAAGCCAGGAATAAAGGGAGAGTTCTCGCGAAACGAAAATCTCAGTCACCATGTGCTCACCCTCATGTCTTTTCAGGAACACACAAAACAAGCTGCTTTTTTTTTTTACAGGTTTAAAATAAGACTGCAGATATAAATGACTACACTGCAGCTGATTTAGTCAGTTCACTTTTGAGTGCCTAATCATGTTTTATGCGCACAGATCAGCAATTTACAAGAGCAACAACTGCATTCAAATTAACTTCTGAAAAACGCAGCACGTTATTAAGTTCACATGCTCAACGGAAGTGACTGTGATTGCCCGTGAAGGTCATCAGTGCACCACTCTTCACCAAGTGTTTAATAGTAGTGAAGTCGGGTTGTCACTCACGATACAGGAATTTAATTCCAATCGGTACTGATATTTTAAAAACGTCCATTTCTTGTGAACATTTAAACACTGTCGAGCATTCTTAAACAGCTTTGATTTGCCATTGTGTTCACATGCTCAATAGAAATGATTGTGATTGGACACTGGAGCGTTTTTAAAGCCATGATTCATAAGCGAATCGCTCATACGTCAGCATATAAACAAACCAGCTGATCAAAGTGGCTTTGAAAAGCTCCAGTGTCCCTGTATCTGTGGTTGCTTTACAGCCAATCCGTCATTTCTGTTGAGCACATGAACACAATAGTAAATCAGCTGTGTTTTACTCAAATGTTAGCAGGAAATGGACGTTTTTAGAATTTCATTATCGATTGGTATCGAATTGCAATATTGTGCAACCCTACAATGAAGAGTGGTAAACCCATGACCTTCACGGCCAATCACAGTCATTTTTGGTGAACACAATGGGCATTCAGTAGTGTTCAGTGGTGTCCTAAACAGCGTTCAAATGTCTTTAACATTTCAGAAGTCAAAAGAGCTTATTTTCGGTCTATTTGAACCCAAGAAATGGAGGAAAAACTAGTGTAAATTTGGCAGGAGCACCCATGTCTGTTTGACATGTCATGTGAGCAATACCACAACCGTCGAAAAAAGTCAAAAAAGAAAAAAAGTTTAAAGAAACTGCTAAATTCCTTCCAGCTAGGGGTGTCAAAATTAATTGTTTCTTTGGTGCACCGCGATGCAGATGCGGACAATTCAGTAAAAATCATAACCGGTTATGTACTGACGTCATTTATCTGATATGTGCCATGTCGCCGTAGCTTACTATGGCGAGGGAGGCGATCGACAGTATTTACAACACTTCAACTACTTAAAACCACAAAAACTGTACACAATTTCACTGTGTGTGTGTTTTCTGGACAGTCTTTCACTGACACAGCAGAAGCCCCTATTTCACTGCGATTAAGAGAATGTAAGTAAACTCCATTTCTTTCTTTCTTTCTTTCTTTCTCACTGTGGCCCAATTGACCTGCTGGCGTCACTTTTCCAATCCTCTCGGCTGTTTTAGCAATACTTCTGGATCCAGACACAAGCACATGCCTGCAGAGTTTTTGACACTGCAGCGCGTAAGAGCCAGTCGCAGCCCTTTCTGTTGAGCATGTGACCAATCATAGAGGGTGTAAGAAAGAATTTGCAAGACAAGGCTCAGAAAGTGAGCGGGATATTTATATTTGTTTATTTGCTATAAATGCTTGTGTTTTTTAAAGGCACAGTTTATATATCTGACTGTTTGACAAAAAAACAAAAATTGTATTACAAATAGTGTATAAATATATACATTTTAATACAAGAATTGCTGCGCTCTGAAGAAAATATAAAACTCTGTATGGAAAGCATTGGTAATGCATCGTGATGCACCGAGATAACGAATTAAACCGAATCGATGGCATGATAATCGTAACCGAACCGTGAGACCAGTGTATGTTCACACCACTACTTGAACAAAATAAGTACATATTCTACGCTACTAAAGGCTTCTTTCTCATAATACAGTTAATAACAAAATATATACTGTGACCTTGCGTTGTTTCCATGTTACTTCCCATGTGTGTTTGGTTGTGAGACATAGTTTGTGGAGCAAGACAAAGTTGTCAGCAATTCTCCTATAGTAAAGTCATGCAGTGTGAAAGCCCCTATCACTGATCCATCTTGCAGTGTAAACACAGCAGCAATGGAACGCTACCCCAGATAGTCATGCAGTGTGAAAACATCTGTGATGCGACTGCTTTGAAAATCGTAAAGTCTGAACTCGGCATTAGTGTTGACAAATCTTACTACATTAAAAACACATAAATAAGACTTGTAATTATCTTAAACCCAATTTAAATATAAACAAATCCTTTTATCTAAGAGTAAAAAAGGCCCTACATTTAAAAAAAACTTGCATGTTCCCACTTTATTAACATCATGAATTGAATTCAAAGACACTTTAAGCATCACTTGAAAAAGTTGACATGGCAACATTTCAAAGTATGCTCTGAAGAAGCAGAATCCCAAAACAAATATGTTGAACATTTTAGTTACAGAAAAAAATGGATGGATAAGTGTATGCTAAAATTTGATGTATCATAAAAATAATGCAAGGAAAGCACACTGAATATAGGGCTGGGCGATAAAATCAGTATCGATATTTATTGACCATAAACCATTGTCAATGTCGAAGAAAAAAGATTTGGTATGTAGTTTCAGTATGAAGGCTACAGTTGTATTAAAATGTAGCTGCTGAGCACGCCTTGGAAGTAATGCCAATAAGCTTAGAGTGTAAATTTGTCATTTCCAATGGAGGCGCGCGACTTGCACGTTGCATGTATGGGAGTGACGTGCATGTGAACCATGCACATTTTCCAGCCACACCTAGTTGAAAACATCTAAACTTTTCCAAATGTCGTGAGCGTAATTGTCTTGCAAGTAGAACTAACCAATATTCACACTTTGTATGGAATATACACATTTCAGTAATAAAGGTGGATTAATTACCTCAGACAATTACAGCGTATCCAAACACTGCAGTGCTTTTTAGTTTTAACACGCATGTCACTTAAGGTCAAAATAACAACGCATGTGAGGAGATTATAAATTAAAAAGCTTTTTGGTTTCTTTTCTTGTGCATCCCAGCCATTAGCTCCCCATCTGAAAGATTTTTTAGCATAGGGGGTAATGTAGTCATTCAACTTCACAATTTGTAATGCTGCAGTACATATTTGAATAATTATGGTTGGTTCCTTTACTTGAAAGCTCAGATTTGATTGTCATAATTTGTGTTGCAGTTTGAGGTTTACTGAATCAACATATTCACACATTAAAGTTGG